>NC_081353.1:45554700-45620587 GCF_029784015.1 Lycium ferocissimum | reverse complement strand
CGAGTTGATTTTTTGAGGTGTTTCCTCAAAATTTATGATTAATAACATCTTTCTAAAGTACCTTATATTAACTACTATCCAAATATAATGGCTTTGACATTGAGAAAATTGGGTTGACCCAATGTGATTATTAATAAGGCAATAATCTATAAATATTAAAGCTTGAT
The DNA here is from genome assembly GCF_029784015.1 of Lycium ferocissimum. Taxonomy (NCBI): domain Eukaryota; kingdom Viridiplantae; phylum Streptophyta; class Magnoliopsida; order Solanales; family Solanaceae; genus Lycium; species Lycium ferocissimum. Next base: position 45,620,420 of record NC_081353.1, on the reverse strand, counting down.
GTAGCCATTCTTGATCATCCACTCCATACTCCAATGGTTGTTAACATTTTTTAATGTCCAATAAGCCCAACCAAATGTTGCACGTCCGAACACTTCCAATTGAGCCTTGGCAAATTTTTGGTAATCCTCCTTTGTTGCGTCTCTAATTTGCCATTCAGCAACCCATTCCCCTGAAAAATATTTAAAAGTAGATTAACATATATTAATTCCCATTTAAAAGATGCACTTGTTCAAAGTTATGGTACATATAATTCTTTTAAGAGATGAATCCATGATTTTTGTATCAAAAGATTGAAAACAAAAATTAACATTCATATAGTAAAATATAACCCTACAAAGATATCTCCTGAGTTTTTGTTGTAGAAGAATCAACCTAAATAGTTGCTCACCCAATGCTTTGGCGGAAGTATAATATATGTATAATCCATGTATAATATATATGTATAACATTATATAATCAATGTATAATCTATATATACCAACTAAAAAAAGTAACCAATGAATCTGACTTGCTATTTGTGTAAAGATCCCTTTGGATTACCGATCTCCTACGGCTTAATAGAAAGATCTCTTGTGAAATTGTAACTAAGAATATTTGTAATGGGCCATATTATCAATGAACCTAAAAAATTTAATCAGAAATATAATATACTGATGATCTAAGCTGCAAACTTTCACTACTACAAAGGCGAAATTCGATGGATTCCATATTTTCGATATCATTCTGACTGGATTGTTCGTCAGAAATTCGTGTTTTTAGTAGTGTTTAGCATACACTAAGAAAATCATGATCCCAATTTATTCTATTTGACAGAGGAAGGGACTATATATGTTAGTGTCTTGCAATCAAGGAGGAAATTTAAGTAGAACTTATTGATGAAAAGATAAAAAGAAACATACCAACAAAAGTGAGAGGACCATTAGATTGGGTAACAGTATTGAGCTCAGCAGAACGGTTAGTGTTGACAAAATCAAGATTTTGCTGGACAGACATGTTGTCAAACATGCTAGAGAAAAGGTTGTAGTAATGAACATCAATTACAGATCCCTTTAAGCCACTGGCAAATGTCAAAAGTTCAGTTGAATCTGCAGATCCTAATCTGTTGGACATAACCACATATGCTGTCGAAGAATGTTTACGGACTGCATTATATCCTGCTTGATAGTATTTTTTGACCATGTCTAATGTAACTTCAGGAGCTAGTGGCTCATTGATTAATTCCACTGCATATAGGCTTGGATTCTTGGCATACCTATAATGCATGAAAAAGAAAAGAAGAAAATGAATAAATAAGAAATAGTCTTTCTAATGAATTTTAACTTCTGTAAAAGAAATTGAAGAATGAACCTAAATAGTTTTTCATCCAATTGCTTAAACTACAGATAGGTGTATAATCAATGTATAATCTATGTATATCGGCTAGGAAAAGTGAACAGTGAATCCGGCTGCTATTTGTGGAAAGACCCAAAGAAATTTTACATATTAAATCACCTAAATGATCAGAGGTGGATCTTTATATTTAATGTGGTCAACTTTTAAGATTCTTAATATTACTAGATGTTTTAGCAGTTTGTTACATTTATTTGTACTTTGTGTCGAAAGTTATAGGTTGAGATGAACCTGTAACCAAAAGGCTACATCTTCCCCTATAAAAGATAACTATATGTAATAGTCCATGAAAAGTACTATGATTAATAATAAAAAAAAAAAAAAAAAAAAAAAAAAAAAAAAGTTACCTGCTACAACATATTAAACTAGTATAATTAAAAATTCTACACCATCAAGAAAGGCTTGGATTGCATCGTAAAGAAAAAAAGAAGAAGATGAAAAGGAACATTCACTCTGATGAATTTTAACTTATTGATACGAACATCAAATCACATGATGATAACTATATATAGTCGACCATGAAAAGTAACTAATGCGACTACCAAATAGGGAATATAAAACAGGTTACATGCTACATTACTACAGTAAGTTAAAATACACAAATAGATTATCAGTGATGGCATAATTGTTTAAACGTTCTATACTGTCAATAAATGTAAATTAATTCTATTGTTTTTACCTGGCAGTTAGGAAATCAATTACTTCAACTGTTTGTTGAATGGTTTCATCAGTTTTTCCCCACTCTATAGTACCATCTCTGTTGGAACTGTGCTCCCAAGGATTTTGAGAACCAGGTGCAGCATGCAGATCTATTATTACTTTAAGTCCATACTTCCTGCATAAAATTTCACTTTCAATTAAAACCTAATATAGCATCAAGTGTGCCAGTTTATTGTGGATATAACTTTTTTTTTTTTTTTTTGGATATAACTTTATATACTGATAATGTGAATAATCCTTAGACTATCAGTGTAATTTAACATTATAATAGGTTGTCTACTTTATTTTTATTAGGTAACCTGTTCTGCTTATTATGGACAATTACCAATGTTACTTTTAGGTGATTTAATTATGTAAATATTTTTTAACATAATGAAAAATTTGCACAGGCAGCCTATCTATACAGTTCCATTTAAGGCGCAACCACCTTTTTTTTTTTTTTTTTGCATCCATTTAAGCTTGTAGGTCTCGAATATGAAAATTGAGCTTAAATCAATTGGATATTATTGGAGAAGCTTGAAAACACCGACAAAGATGAAGATTGATAGTTCAAGCTTCACAAAAGTTACTTTCAGTTTCGGACATGTACGACTGAAACTTAAATATACGTGTTTGAAGTTTGGCCGTGACAAGCCAAACTCTGGCCAAAAATATTAGAAGTTTATCCTTGGCAAGCCAAACTTTAAGCATAAGAGTCAGAAACTTATATTGCCAAACTTCAAACATAAATTTTGCAACTTCGGCACGTCTATGTGAAGTTGGTTACGAAGTGACTAAATTTGGCAATTTTATGCATTGTGGCTATAACTTAAATTGTGATCCTGAAATTGGCTATCAATGAAAATGTATACCTGGCCCAGAGAAAGGCATTGTCTAAGGCTTGCAATGAGCCTCCAACATAGGGCTTTGGGGGTGTTGGGTCACTAGCAATCCACCATCCAACTGGAATTCTCACTGCATTCAGTCCATTGCTTTTTATGAAACTGAAATCTTCTTCTACTATAAATGTGTTCCAGTGTTCCTGTGAAACGAATATATGTTTTTTCAAATTTAAATACAATTAAAATTATATTATTTCTAAATATAGTCAAATATTTCTATAACTGCATCGTTTATCTGGATATTCTTCGACTGCTAGAGCGAATTGAACTGGTCTTATAGAGCACATACATATAATACAACATAACATAACAAAATCGGTTCAAAAAAAGAAACCGTTACAGTGAAATGTTATTATAGAGGATGGTTATTATAGAGAGGACTGATATATAAACGTGTCATGTGTGCAGCTAGGGTATCAGAAAGGGGTCGTCGAAAAATTATACTAGTACTATTTATAAGGTCAAAATGATTATTTAAGTTTATGCAATGGATGAATCCCCTTGATTTCTTTGTATGAAATATATATTTTTTTTAAAAATTCTGACTTCGGCACTAAAACGTGTCATCCTTTTTCGATTATATTAAAAAGGAAAGGTGTACATGCCCTCATAACTTGTGGTGCCATGATTGGACCATAGCCATTAGTTATTTGAAATTCTCCTTCAAGCTTTCCACTAGTTTTCATGATGAAAACAGAGGGATCATCATCACCCCATCCTCCATTTCCTCCATTATGATCAGCTGTTACAAGCTCCTCTGTTTTTACCTGCAGTTTAATAGTAATTTTTAATGTTACTTTCCAAGGCTAGCTTTAGAATGTACAGTACACTAATAATACATGCTTAAAAGCCATAATTAATTACTCTATGCTCATTGTTTATGCAGTTTCGAAGTTATTATTAGAAAAAGAAAGAAGGTTTAGTAGAGCTTGATATGCTTCGAGGTAGATATAAGAAAAGAAAAAAAAATTCTCTCATTTGTGTCAATAAGATGTGAACTTGGTATAACATGTAAATCTTTTACTATTTGGAGAGTCCACTAGGTGGTTCTTGTTCTTTGACCACGTCTTCTTCACAGTTTTCAAAATTGTTTGAATTATAACTTGTCATGATTTATATAATAGTAATTTTGAAACGGAGGGAGTAAATTTTATTTTTACAAACTTGAAAAATATATGTCAAAATTTACGATCAAAGTTATATAGTTTAACCCTCATGCTCTGAAAAAGTTCATATAAATTAAAAAGGAGAAAGTATATCTTTTTCTTAAAAAAACCTCATAACTTGTGACGGTGGTATGAGGCGCAACATAAAGTTTCTGAAACATAAATGGATCAACTTGTTCTTTGGAAAACAATATTCGATAGGAGATATTTTCATTGCCAATAGCAGCACTCACATTTAGTGGATGAAGTCCACTAACATTATCTATCATATGGTCCTTTGAAAGCACTTGTGGTACCAAATATTTGGTCCAAAGTGAGCCCTCTAAAAAATAGCTTACTAGTTACTACCACAACCTTATATGTCCGTTTGAGTTTGATTTTAGAACTTAATTTTGAATAAATTGATCTATAAGAGTTTATCTTTATCTGGATTTTTATAAAAGCAACATTATTAAAACCTTAAAACATTGGCATCACTGTTGTATGGTCAAATCAAGAGAAATAATTTCCACACTGCTGAAAAGTAAAAGATAGTAAAAAAGATTCATATCTCTTTTGGCTGTGTGGACCTAAAAGAAGAACGTAAAAAAAAGAAAGAAAAGGAGGATGGACGTGTAACCATATGATCCAAACAGTACCAATTCCATAACTCAAAGCTAATCCCAATACCAATTGGGTTGGCTTAGAAACTAACGCCCAAAATAACTAGTCCTGATGATGGTTCTTATATGGTTAAATTAATTACACAGTCAAATCATTTACTACTATATACTAATTATCAGCAAATTCTTACATCTGGTAACATGATATATGTTAACTAATAACTTGCTAAACATGTTAACTTATAATGATAGTACTGAAAAAAATCTTTGCAGCATCTATGTATAGTACGTAACAACTTAAGAGATCCAGACAGATTCAGTGTTGTTCACTCATTAAAGCCGGTATATATAGATCATACACAACTATGCACATATATAATATGAAGTATAGATATATACATCTATCGGTTTTTAAATTTAAAAGGTAGGGTCTGCTGCTATTTAGGTTAATTCTTTATTTTTGAGTTATGTATATAGCCAATCAAACAGTATTATTCAAACATTATTGTATCTCAAGATTATCACAAAGACCAATATTTCAAGAACTCACCTGCAGGAAGAAACCATTTGTTGATTTTATCCTAACACGGCTTGGATCATCTGAATTTCTCACAATCTCGAAAGTCTCTGAAAGGCCAGGTTTGTTTTCCACTGCTACCACATTTCCACTTCCATCAATTCCCACAAATTCTTTGTTAAATACCCTAAAGTTAAAAGTTGTGCTGTTTATCCTCCAAATCTGCAATAAAATAGTGCAATAACCCAAAAAATAGCCCACGTTAAACCGCTAATAATCATTAAAATAAGGTTTTTTTTACTCCATTAGTTATCATGAAGAGTTGAAGCTACAATGTGAGTTTTAGAGTCTTAAAAACAAATACAACATGGGCCAAAGTTACTGAGTTCTACCAATTCGTAAGCAGAACTGTAGCTCCACCCATGAAGGGTGTAGCCTAATTAATCAAAAAAGGGTGAAAATCGTAGTCAATTAACGTTAAATCTCAACAGAGACGAAAAGTTGCTAGATGATTTTTTTCTATCTACCTAACTTCTACATTGGTTGAAGGTGCATAGCGCAGATAATCGATAGAATAATTGAGGTATACACAAATTAACCCGAACCCCACCATTTATAAAAAGATTAAAAATCTATCTCTGAAATTCTTGAAAGCAAATTAAAGGATACCTACTTTGAATGTTTCCCATCCAGAAGCAGCTGTTCTGTTAGCAACAATAATATTTCCTCCTCCTAACTCAGCACACAAATATTTCCCCACAGTTACTGATTTGAATTGCAATCCTGTTCCATCCTGCATATCAACGTCATATTTTACACTGTCAGTATGTATAAGTTAAATATAGAAGTGAGGTTGTAATAATTATAAAGTACCAGAAAATCTTTGTTGGGGATGCCATCAAAAAGAGAAGGTTTAATCCATCCTTCAGTAAAAAGCCAGCCTCCAAGATTAACAGCTTTAACTCTGAAACTAGCGTTGATATTTCTTCCATGTGAAAAACTAATCTTGCAACAAGAAGAGATAATGAACAAGTAGTAGACTACAAGTAATTTCCTTGCACATAATGAATAGGTTGCCATATTTCCTCAATGGAGTAGTATTATTTTTGAGGTACATGATTCTCTACTTGATAATGCCTTTATATAGATAACATTGTTTGACCAATTAGTTTTAAACAATCTAAACTCAAAATAAAGAATTTGAGAAAATGGATACTATTTCTTGATTTTGTATCAATGATGAGCTGCTTATTCAACCTTTTGACTTTTTAATTAATAACAGAATTGGTTTTATGATATTTTTTTCTTTCGAATATTAGACTTAGTCAACTGCTCTGATCCTAAATTAATAACTTTGTCCTTTTAGTAATTGTATCAATTAACTTAAGCAAATTAAATTGTATCAACTTCACTCTTAATTACTAGCTTTATTTGTTGTAATGATAAAATAAATAAATAAATAAATAACAGTAAGACATTTTTAACTATACGGAATTCAAAGCTTACTGGCCTGACTAATCAGGAATGGCAAATGAACAGGTTAGGCTAAATTTTATCGGGTCAAAATGAGCTAACTTATAAAATGGATCATAGCTCAACTCAATTAGTTGGACTAAATGGGCTAAGCAATGTAGAGGTTTTCGCTAGTTGTCCTTCTTTTTATTTTTTTATTTCTCTTGCAATATATGGCTCTTTTAGACCATGTTTTGAATATTTTTTTTGTGCAAACTGAAAATCTTACAATAAAAAGGTAGATCACCGACTAAAATTTTGTAATTTGTTGCATATATTAGACGATATATAGTCTAATATTTTATCTATAAAATTGAGTAATATATGAGCAAACATTAAATCCCGGTCTAACATTGTCTAGAAGGATAATTTCTCAAAGGCTATTTGCACAACTTTCGGAAACAGGGACAAAGCTAAATGGTAGACTCCAAAGGGGAGGCATAAATTAGCCTAAACAATGAGTGATAACCTAACCCGTTTTTTATTTATTTTCTTATAATTTATTTAATAACCAAATAAAACAAATTTTTTTAATTATATTTGTATTATATATAATATTTCAAACAAAAAAATTATTATAATTTGATAAAGTTTCTTATGAATTAATTTGAGCTACATACTTGGTCCAAAGCAATCCAATTTCCGGAAGAGCTGAATTTGAAAGGATCAAGATGGACTGAGTTTAAAAAATATGTGTGTCATTAATTTGCCCAAACTTAAACAGGTTAAACGGACCACATTTTATAGGCTAATTTTATCACTTTATGACTACTCCAAATTCACATCGGATAGGCTTATTAAAGAGGTAAAGTGTTTTATGTCAAAAAGTTATTCTTCCTCGTAAGTTAAGTTTATAGATAGATAGATTTGAAACTTTCTATGCAGAAGAAACTACTAAAATTGCAATGTTCCCTTTATTCTTTATTAATACTGGACTTTTCAAAGGTTCAACTCCGACAAATCACCTTCATTCTTCCCTTTCCCACTGAGTTCTTCCATTGATTGTGGGTTGACTCAGATTAGCATCATATGCTCCCTTCATCTCAAAATATTTATTGCATTTTTTATTTACACGCCTATTAAAAAAGTATTTATAAGGATATCATTTTGACTATTTTATCCTCTTAACATATTTCATAATGTTCTATCTCAATAAATATTTATTCTATTAATAATGAAACATCTTAAATGTTGGTATGTGAACTCACAAAATCAACCCATTAATATAATTAATACAAGGGTAAAATGAGAAAAAAAAATTACTTAATTTTATCTTGGATAAATAAAACGACAAATATTTTGAGACAAATATATTTAATAAAGACGACAAATATTTTGAGACGGAGGGAGTATATTGCATGAATATTCTTTGCCAAACTAAATCAGGTATCATTTCAATTAAATATTCTCTGTGTTTCAATTTATGTGATATAGATTTTTTAAACTTGTAGTCTAAGTGTGGTTGCAAATCAGTTTATTAAAGATAAAAGGAAAAGTTCAAAGTTAAATTATTTTTAAATATATATTTTTTTTTAGACATACTAAAATGGAAAATATATCACATAAATTGACACAGAGGTTCCTAAATTACTAAAATAAGAAATGCATGTTTATGGCTTTCTTCCAGCGTATAGTTACTCGTAGCATATAAAATAGTTGCAAAAAATGACGAAGCAGAAGACTTTTTATCATTCGGTCAAGACTTCCAGAGATTGAAACTGACGTGCACTTCACCATTACACAGCTAAGGTTGGCCAATTGTTATCAAATTATATATATATATCTGATCGATTATCTTTTAAAATGAGATGGTCACCGAAAAAAAAAAAAAAAATCATGCTCCTGACCCACGAAAAAAAAATCAGCCCCGCACGTGAGGGATGCGTTAGAAAATATAATTAAGAAAATAAAAAGTGTGCTCTTTCTATCAACTTAGTTTTTAGATGAGATGGTTACAAACTTCAACAATCCTAAATTTCAACAATCCTAAGCTCATGAAGATTTTGTATTCTTGAATTCGGCTTCTTTTTACATTCGGTGTTCGATACCTATTTTGCGGTCCGACTAATCTGATTGGCGCAGAAAAGTCAACTTTGGAGATAAAAGCATTTTCTACCACATAAGGCGACTTTATTTAGGGCTCGAAACCTAGACACTTGGTAAAAGATGAAAGGATACTTACCACTCAATCACAATCTACCATTCAGTTTTTCCAGGTAGTAGGTAGGATTGTATTAATTTGCTATTTCCGCTCTATGGGTAACATAACTAAATTTTGGCATGTGATAAAGGTTCAATTTAAATGAGTATGTTCATCATTTGGAGTTTAAATTTATGATAACTTAGCTAGCTTGTTGTAATTTTCTGGATTGCTAAGTAAATTATGCTCCATGACTTCACAAATGTATATAATTAAGCAGAATAATTCAGGAAGTTAGCTTTATTAAGAGAAAAGAAATTAAACTGATTCTGAAGAGTTTATTTAATTGTTTTAGGCGATATATTGTGTTTAAGTTTTTAGTGCACAACTTGCCGTGAGTGGCACATTAACGAGAAGTGCCTATGGCTGCGGATTAAGTAACATCCAAAACTTCTATTCCTAATGCTAAATTACGTGCTTTAGTTCTAATTAAGACATTGATAAATCCCAACTTGGCTTCGTCAATTTCGGCACAAACCAACTAGAACCCATTTTTTTCTAGAAGACAAAATGCGTACCTAACATGATGAGACTAATACCCAATTGCAGTTTTTTTGGGGATGATTTCTAGTGGAAGTAAGCTTAATGAAAATATCAATTAGGTTATTTGATAAAGAAAATGAACCATGAGTCTAATTCTATTTCAAAATTTAGTGTTGAAGATCATACAAGGAGACTCATTTTAAATTTCAAACCGGTGTGGGACTCAACATCCCTCACAGACAATGCTGGATATCTAGAGCGCGAATAGTATAAAATGGCTGGCCAACATTGAATAAACCAAGAATTGGGATGAATCGAGCTCTGATATCATGATTAAAAAATAAAAATAAAAAAGAAGGAAAACTACACAAGCTGCCCATTTAAGGCAATCTATTTACCCGAAATTGCTCATCTGGTGACTAATTTTTACTTATCCACAAAGCACAAATTTATTACTCAAATATACACTCTGTTGTTGGATTTATTACCTAAATGCACAGTCACGGTAGTAGCAATTAATGCACATTGGCAAAACTATTTTAGTTCCTTTCTTCCCAACAATTAATACACTTGCCAAGTTTTCTCTTGTACTTTCTTCCTGACAATTATTTTCTTATTGCAAATATTATAAATGTTGATGTCCATAACTTTTACGTGCTATTCCATCATTAAGTGTAGTAATACTCACACCTCTACTATCCCCTCACTAATCTCCCACAAGCCCATAATCTTTCCTACCTTCTCAAGGGTCAATGCAATGTTTATGACACCCTTTCATGTTACTCAATATAACCCTAAATAGAGACATTGATAATGATGTTTTTTTGGTAACTAGTCTCGTATATTAATCACCAGTGCAAGAATTACAAAACCATAGCTTAGCAACATACTCTGCTAGCTATCCTACTACAACATACTAGCTAATAAACTCAAAGTTATACTAACTTATTGTAGCAGGTCTATTTTTCCGATTCGGATTTGTACTCAGGGGCGGATGTAGTAAAGACTCAGGGTGTTCACCCGAACACCCTGAACAAAAAATTACAGTGTATACTTAGGGTAAATTTTTTGTGTTTATGTACGTATATTGACTTTTGAACACCCTGAACAAATGCAAAAGTTGGTTCAGTTGTTTTTTCGAACACCCTGATTCAAAATCCTGGATCCGCCACTGTTTGTACTTATCTCATTTAAAAGGGAAAGTGTTCCGGGGAAGTACGGTTGTCAATCGTACCGGAAAAAAGAAAAAAATATACTTCTACGTGGATGGTACTCTAAATGGACATTATTTTTTAGAGTCGCCACCTAACTTATAGGTAAGTTAGAAAAACCAGTTCGAAAGAGTTCATTTAAAACAATTAACTTTTAAAAGAAACCAATCTGTACCAAAGTTTGGGTAAGGGTTCTGGTAATTCCCCAGGGAAGGTGTTAGGCACCCTAGTATTAAGGATCCGTAAAATACGGTTGACCTACGGGTTCTAATAGTATATGTTGTAGATATAAGTTGTTTATAATAAAAACTGCTTTTGTTTATATTTCTGCAAATCAAGATGTGTCATCTATGCAAAAATACTCACCTTTCAAGAAATGAAAATGGTAAAATTTGACCCAAAATTGAGCGTTTTGGGTTTCAAACTAGAACACCTAGGTTAAAACCCTAAGGTGTTAACCTAAGTAAAACACTACTTAAGCCCACCCAAGTTTAGAAAAAAGTTTTTTTGTTTTAAGTTTTGTAAAATCATTTTTTGGCATACTATTATTATCCATACTAGGTAATTTGCCCGCGCTTGTGTCATAAATAATCTCATGAAACTTATGAATCATTCTTTACTAATATCCTAATATTAAAAATAACGAAAAAGTAGATTCTTGTAAAAGGTAAGAATAATAAGCGCATTCTAACATATGTCAGAAGGTTTGACATTATAGCATATCTTAGAAACCTAAAATGAATGATTGGAAATCTTCTACTTTGATCAACTTTATCTTCTTCATTTTTTCTACAGAACGACATGTATAGTAAACAAATAATTCAAAGTAACACAACTGATAGTGCAATGACTACTTAAATTACAGCTATACAAATACTTGTTTAATGTAATTGATGACACTTTCATCCGTTAACTTGTTCAGCTCAAGTCACTAACGTGAAAAATTGTACTATGAAAGAAGCAAAGCATCAAGGATCAATTAAAAAAAGTTCAAAAAAAAAAAAAAAAAAACTCTTGAACCTCAACATTCAATGAATTGAGTTAGCTTCCCCCTAAACCACCGACCATCAAAAGAGATGTAAGCTTTCTGGATTGAAAGATCTTTAAAACTTGATAGCTTCCAAAAGAATTTCTATGTTGTCTTTCACTATCAATCTGAACATTATCACAACATTAAAACAAAAGAGATTAGGACTAATAAAAATGTATAGAAGTTTATAATTACAGAATTTTTTGTCAAAAATTGAAATGTACATATGTAATATTTGTAGAATATAACCAATTCTACAGATTAGTTGAATAATTGACCTCAACTATTTCGAGATTAAGACGTAATTAACTGACTGGATAAGAAACATTCGAGGACTCCAAACAAAGGGGGCTTATAATTACCATAATGCGAGTGGCATTTGATGACACATTTGTCCGTTAACTTATTCAGCTCAAGTCCTCTTTAAAAAGTTACTTTCAGAAGTTCCTCAGCTTATTTCCACTTATGCTTTTCACATTGAGAAACTATAAATTTAGATACTTGAGATATGAGAGGAATGAACCCTCTTCCTATCAAGTCTTTCAACAAACTGCTAACTTCTGATGGATTTTCATTGAATAGGACACTCATGAAGGCACTATATCATTTGTCACTTGATGAAAATATTTCTCTCAAGTAACATGTTATACCTCCAAATAGCAACTGCAGTTTTACCTTCCTTAGAGAATGCCCTAAGCATAGATCCATTAGTATTGCCTTGTATCTTAATCCTTTTTTCAGAAGCTTCCCTGAAAAACAATTCAACTACATGTGTTTTTCCTATATCAGAGAACTTTTGATACACTATCAAGCATCACAACCCTCGGGAGATGTCCTTTTCCAACGTGGAACTCGTCACTAATTCAATCATTTTTACATTTTGATATTTGCAAGAACCACCAAGGCACACATAAGCTTGATGTTGTCCGGGACAATCTCCAGCATTAGTAATTAGAGTACTGGCAGTCTACTGCTCTTCTAGCAGCAACAATTTCAAAGGGCCTCAAAACAGAACAAACTTTAATATAATACCCAAAAATCCAACAGAAACAAAGCTCAAAAGAGCCAATAGATATTCCCAAAAGTAAACGTTTTAAAGTAGAATCATGAAAAATCAAAGAGATATAACTGTATGTAAGCTGCTTCTTCACTGTACTCATTAGGTGAGGACTTGAATACATATATTTGACCAATGAATCTATTCAAATCCTATCACACTCAAGAAATCTGTGCAGTTAAACTAATAGACAGAACATGGAAACAATATTTGATAGAACTCATGAAAATTAAATTGATACTCCTACTGTGTAGTTCTGCAGTTTGGTTAAATTTAATGCTCTAACCATATTCTGTAGTTCCCTTTTCAATCTAAAATGAATAAAACAACTTGATTTTGCTACCTAATGAATAAAAGTAGATTGGAACATTTGATTAACAAAAGTCATACTAAATGAGTTAGTATATTCTACCCGATGCAACTCAGTATAAATGAGAACAAAAGGAAAAAGAAATGAGTGATGAGAACAAAATCATGAACATAACAAAGTCAAAAGAGATAAATAATTAAATAAGATGGTCTATTATTTGATGATTGTGAGATGTTTTGAGAAACTGATTGAATAATGTATTTAGTTACGTTTCTGTTAATGCTTTTATACTGCTTCTGAAGATCGTAAGAAGCCAATGACTTATCCCACTTTAAGTATTTGATATATTGACATTGAAACCTCTTTATATTCTTTTCCACCCCATCCCCTTACCCTCCCCTTGCCACTTAATCTCCCTTCTTTTTCCTTGTCACTTTGTCTCACTTCTTTTACTTTCTTCATCTAATATTTACATTATTCACTATTTCAATTTTTGCCTGGAGGAGAGGAGAAGAGGGAGACAATTTGAGTCCCTAAAACTTAGGATAGCTAAACCCGCTCGCTGAAAAATACAAATTTACAATAAGAAGCACTCTGATTAAGAATCTAAACCCTACAAAAGCTGAACAAAGTAACATATGTAGAAGTGTTTTTTTTATTTATTATTATTTCTGATTAAAAGCATATCCTTAGTCTCAGGTGGTAGTTGATGTAACTCCAGTATGTATATGTGGCATGTGTATTTTATTTCTGAAAAAGAGATGTGCGAGAAAGAAGAAGAAGAAGAGAGGGAGACATTACCAACAAAGTTTTTTGGTAATGTAATCTTTGGCAGCTACTTGTTCCCAACAACTATTACACCTTTCATTGAAGGCCTATAATAGAAAAAAATTTAAAATAACAAACTCTAGCGAAGTTAGAGCATTCAAAGGCCATGAATTGCTAGGAAACTTAGTACCAAAGGCATCAACTTTCACCGATATTCTTAACTGATGTGTTATAAAGCAGTCACAAAGCCATTTAGGCCTATAAATACCATAAATAAATTTTCCAGCTCTATAAACCTTTAAATGCCATAAATAGTAATCACAAAAAGCCATTGAGGCCTATAAATACCATAAGCAAATTCCAACACAAACAATAATATCCTACATCCAAATCAATAAAACAAAAAAGAATAGTGGTATACAATAAGATCAGAACCCGATGTCATCTAAAATTAACAACAAAAAAATGATAAAGAAAACGAAACCTTGATGACTATGTGAAATTTGACATTATCATAATACCATATCGAAGCAAGCTCCATGAACTCACGGAAAGTTTTTGGTACATACTTGTGATGCATCTACTCTCAAAGTTCGTATTTTTTTCCTCATTACAAACAGGTTTTCCACAACAAAATAAGTCACTAACAACCTGAAAATCAAGAGTTTCAATCAATTGAGCCAAAAGGTAATACAAAAGCATGTGCATCATGTGCCAACAGAAAGGAAAACATGAATCATATTTGAGCTATAAAATCTGCAGCAAAGAGAAGCCAACATTAAGTACAATTTGAAGGAAAAAGTACTAAGGGAATTTTATGACTATGCCTAAATAATGATATACTACCACCAACCACCCACAATGGGAGATGAGCCCAATTTTAGAAAGAAAAACTTACATGAACACTATTTGACTTGCTCTTTATCTGTTATCTTAGCGTATTTCAACTGGTAGCAGATAAGTAAATCATCTTTTCTTTTGAATTGTCCTGTGGCAACAGATATGAGGTATATGTTTCTTTCAATTCCGCGACTAAGCTGGAAAAATCTCAGGGCATCAGGGATGCAGTGGAATGTTGAAGCATCTTATAATGCATCTACTTTTAGGGTAGGAATTTCAAGTTTTCCCTCGGTATTCAAGTTTTCCCTCGGTACTAACCCTGAATACACAATAATAAAAACAAAGAAGTAGAAGAATACAGTACCTCAAGTGTAAACCATTAGAAGTTTCAAGAGTGATCTCTGTAGGCCCTGATTCTGCACTCCTCCACTTCTCTGCTACAAAGCTATAAATAATCAGAAGACAATAGGGAATAAAAAATTATTCAATGGATAACAATAAGTGAAGTGTTTCAACAAAATAACTAAATTTAGAAATAGCAGTTGAAGAAGAGGCCCTTTTCCCCTTCATTTATTCATTTGTTATTCGAAAAATCGCTTAATCGCGTCTCTTCCCCTTATGTGTTCCATACATTGCTACTTCTTCTTTCACTTCAATAAAAACAATAAAATAACCAACACCTACAACCAGGAAATAATCAACTGCAAAGTAAAGCAAACCTTAGAAGCAAAACTTTACAGAGCAAGTCCATGATTCTTGGGAAAAAAGAAACATATACAAGTCTCAACTTTGATTCTCCGCATATGCCTTTTGGGTTCTTCTTCACACTTTAGCACCTTATAATGAAAACTTTATAATGCAACCCTAAATCAAGCAGGAATTCTAGAGTAAAGAATACATAGGTACATGAAACATTAACAAAAATGTAAGGGAAACCAAAAAAAAAAAAAGAAAGATGGAGTTTACCTTGGGTGGCGTAGAGTAATTGTGTCCCCTAATCGTCTTTGGGGATGAGTCGTTAGTGAAAAAGGGTGATAGAAGGAGAGAAGTTAAAGAAGAGGCATTTCTGAAAGTATGGGAAGATGAAAAGAACACAACTGTTACCCAAATTCCAGTGAATCAAATATGCGAACATAATCGGGACAATGGGGCCAGAAAAGGCTTTTTTCCATTGTTTTTTTTGTGGGGTTTTATTTTAATAGAAAGTTGGGGGAAAAAGCCAAAAATATGAGAAAATGGATAAATAGGTTTTCTGATCAATGAGGCATGTCACGTCAGCGGGCCTTAGGCCTGCTTTTGTATATATATAGATATAGATTTTAACCATATTTTTTTTATGAAAATATTAATGTGTGGATGTCTATTAATCCTCTACATATAACTCCCACTACTTCATGTTCATAACTCTTGTAGAAGTAGCCCCCATTACTTTATGACCACTACTCCCACACTTTATTTCTATAACCTCCAAATAGTTATTACCCATGTTTATGACATACCCTTTGATGTTCTCAATGTATTCCTATATATAGTTGGGTTGTATGTAATAGTTGGTGACTTGAAAACATTTTTGGATGAATAAGAAATCTCTCCTCTCTTGTCTCTCTATTTCTATTGTTTACATCCTCTACTATTATTACTTTTTTAGCTTAATTTTACAACACGTTATCAGTACGACTCTAATCTTCTTCAAGTTAAGTTTCAATTTATTCTATCGGCCAGGTATAATTCAATCCTCTTTATTTTTATGCTGGTACCTTATTTACATCACTATATGCTCTAGATCTTACTGTCAAAACATTCCCCTCATATTAATTTCTGGAAGAGAAAAACATATTTGTTGGTATTAGATCTGTTACTGGTCCACCGTGACCAAAATTTGCTGGTTTATGACTATATATTGCATGAATCTTTAATTGGCTTGTTATGCACGTCAATTCTTTAAAGTTCTTGTTCTGGTTTAAGTATTCTTTTGCCTCTGTTAATGTAATCTGATTTATTTACATTTACTTTTTGGATAAACTTTAGTGTTATATTATTATCAGTTGATAATTTCTAACCAATTGATCATCTCAAAGTTGTGTTAAAATTTCTCTTCGGAACAAGTAGCCATGATCAAGAGTTAATTTTCGATGTGCGGTGAGAAGTCTCTTATTTTCCTACTATTTTTTATGCGAGGTATGTATCTATGATCTAGTTCTAAAATTATCAGATTTAGTTGTTTACTCTTTTGGATTCTGATTGCTATGACACATGCTTAGCTATTCCAATGAATAAAATTGTGAAAATTGTGTTGTTCATCTTCACATA
This sequence comes from Lycium ferocissimum, assembly GCF_029784015.1. NCBI lineage: Eukaryota > Viridiplantae > Streptophyta > Magnoliopsida > Solanales > Solanaceae > Lycium > Lycium ferocissimum. The sequence goes on along the minus strand of NC_081353.1, from coordinate 45,603,423 downwards.
AAACTTTTAAGTGGTAATGATGTGTCTAATGTTGTTTTGCCTTATTAGTGTTTACAATTATTTAAGCTTGGAAATCAAAATAAAATGTGATTGTAGACACAGGAGACTATTTTTAAGTGCAATCGTTACCATTAGTTGTGTTGTATAAAGAAAAATAAAATTATACATTAAATAGGCACTGCTAACTCTTTGTCTTAATTTTTACTTTGTGAATTGCTATGGACCACAGAAATTTTCTTCATCTGATTCAATATTTAATTTAAGATCAAATCTGGATTCTATGCAATGTTCCCTCTAAATAGGCCTATATCCAAAATATTTTCTTTGTCTTTTTATAAGGCTTGACAATTGAATGTTTATTTGCTTTAACTATTTGTTGTGTTAAGATGCAGAAACATTTTTGGTTAAGGTAACATTTTTAACAGCTCAAGGGTAAGTTCTATTGCACATTGGTTCAGCGTAAGACTGTTGATTCAGGTCCCATCGCACTATGAGGGTAAGACATTGGTTTGAGTCCCAGTACAATATAAAAGATTTTGGGTCGAAGTCCCATTGATTTATGGCAAATACGCCTTTATATGGATAAGATGTTGGGTTTGAGTCCCGATGCATTATATTGATGAGTAAGGCAAACTAATGTGCATTTGATGTAAAATCGTGAAGCCCGTCCCACTTGATATGCTCCATTCCGTGAGAGTAATGTGGTAGCGGTGCATAATAAGTCTAAATGAAAACAAGTGGTAAAACGAATGAACATGGGTGGCAAAGGACAAATAATGTTAATCATCATTGTGGTAATTATAAAAGAAAGAATACTATGTGTTCTCCAAATGGTCCTTCAAAAGGTGAAGGTAATATTTGTCATCAATATGGTATAAAAGGTCATTGCCCATGTGGTTGTTGTCCGATCTAATTTGATAAAAATTTAAATCCTCCATCAAAAGAAAGGAATACAATTTCAAAGTGATGTTGAGGTTGGTCTATGATATGATAAGGACAATGGGCTTATGATTAAAATTTATGAAGCATATATATATGATTATATTATAGTCTATGCCTTGAAGAGAACGTGACTTGTGATAAGCACCATGAATGTTCGCCCATTTTCTTAAAGAAAAAATGCGTAAGATTATGGATAAGGACGTGGTCATGTATAGTTGAATAAATACCACAGCTCACCTCTACGGGAGGTTGGGGAGAAATGAATAAAATTTTATTTGGCATAAATGGCCATTGGTCATGTATGCTTAATACATCACAAATATTGTGGTATGTCTTATCATGAATTACCAAAGGGTAAAAGTAAGAAATAAGTCTTGCTTATAAAGGTTTTGGCCATGGCCATAATGACAATAATTTTCTCTCTAAAAGGAGATGTTCACCATATGGATGGTGTTATGAAATGTTTGGTAGTACAAAATATTGGTGTTGTAGTAAGTCTCAAAAGAAAGTTTTAAAGTTTCAAAGACATTGGCCAAATATGGATTATATTGAGAGTATAAATTATGAAAAGTTTTAATATCTTCATATTACTACAATTATAGCGCGTAAACAAAATATATGTGAAATATTACCCGTTTTTTCTCCGAATTTGTACCACATAAGTACAAGCATGATGGAATCACATGCTGCGGAGGTTGGCATGACCGGTTGGCCATCCCGATTCAAATATGATGCAAAAATAATTGAGAATTCACGTGGTTATATATTGAAGACATATAAAATTCTTCACGATCTCTTTTGCTGCTTGTTCTCATGCAAAATTAATTATTGTACCAGCTAAAGTTGGGATTGTATCCCCTAGTTTTTGGAACATATAAAAGGTGAATATATATATATATATATATATATATGGGCCCAGTCACCTGCCATGTGGACCGGTTTACTATTATATGGTTTTAAAAGATGCATCTATGTTATGGTCACATGTGCTTTGGTATCAACTTGCAATTTGGTTTTTGCAAGGTTGTTTGCTCAAAATTAAGAGCACGATCCCAAATTATGAAATGATGTTGATAATGCTGGTTTATATCCAAGTTGGTTTATCAGAAATTGTATGCCTCCAATTATAGCTAAACAATTGGTTATGAGAACAAACTCCCAAAATGAAATTTGGGATGAGATATGTTATATGTAGCAGCAGTTGTACGCATCAAACCAACAAGTTATAATAAGTTCCCCTATCATAATTGGTTCAGGGTCAGGAACCAAATAATTCCCATCTAAAAATTTGAATGTGCGGTATATGATTTAATTGCTCCACCACAACGCATAAAGATGGGTCCCCAAATAATGTTGGGAAGTAAATGTTAGGTTTCCTAACATTAGGGGGAGGGATGATAAGTGGCTGGAAAATAAGGTATATTTAATGAATTATCACTGGTATAATCCTCGTTGAAATGATAATTCAAGTTAACTGTCAGACGCATTTACTGACACAAAAAGTGTATATTATATTCCAGGTGCAAATGCTCCAATTTCAATTAAAGTCCTTGAAGAACAAAGTCTATGGCGATAGACTGATCGGTTTCAAAGATAAAACTCCTTGAAGAGGAGAGGATCAAATGATAAAGATGGACATACTAATGAGGCAAGTGCTCTAAAATAGCATCACGACATAATATTTCTTACAACCTTTGGATAGGTTCAGGTACTATAAAATGGTAAAAAAATAAAGAGATCTCGATAAGTTATGTCATATTGGAACCGATACCAAATGACCGTCGATGGTATCTTTTGATATAATGTAGCGCTCAATATTATAAACGGTGACGAAGATCTTGAATTTAAATCTGTCAAATAGTGGACAAATAAATGATTGGCCAAATAAATACGTAATTCAAGTATATTTTGTTTCACTTGGAAAAGTGATATTTTGGATCTATAGTCCAAGGACTTCAAGATATAATGTCAGTGGGGTACAAATAAATTATTGTACGAAAAGTAAAATGAAAAATAAAGTCATAAGATATAAAGTACGCCTTGTGCCTTGTGGCATAAAGGTTTTTCGCGAAAAACCTGGCATTACTTTATGGAGATAAGTTCTCCTGTGGTGGATGCAATGAGGTTTCTTATCAGTCTGGCAATACATGAAAAATTTGAATGCGTATAATAAATTGTTGTCATGTCTAGCTAGACAATGAAGTTTATATGAAAATCCTTGAAGGATTTAAAAGGTTTTAAAGCGATTTCACTGAGTACCCCAATGGCCATGACATCTCTTAACATTAAGAAAGATCAATTTCGATCTCATGAAAATGGTCAGAAAGTACCATGTATTTGTGTAAATGGTGCACTTATATTTCTTGCTCTTATAATTCATGAGATAATATTTTTATTAATGTGCTGACAAGGTATAATTGTACTTCTACATGGTGATACTCGAGTAAAATCAAATATTGGTATAGATTTATTATTTCGAACCATATTGTCAAGGGTTTGTTGGTTATGCAAATGCAGGAAAATTATATGCTCTATGTAACGTTCGATGGCAGGCAAGTTATTTATTTACATATAGGTGTTGCCATATTATATTGTTCTGCTAAAAGTCAATTATTTGCTATTTACACAAATCGTGCAAAGATAACAATGATCGTAAAGTAAGCAAATGACATATTGATATCGGGATGAGCTCAAGGATGTAACATCTTTATGGATGTGAGTTGGTCACAAAGACATGACCAATATCAACATTTGGAAAGCTGGTACATAAGATCATTGGAAGGAGTCATCTACAAGAATTGATATGTTGAAGGTGGAATAGAATAAAACACATCTCACCGAAAGTTATTTTCACACAGGATGTTCAAAGGAATGATGAAAAGATATTCAAGAAATTCAAGTGACAATTTAGCAGATTTGTTAACGACAACATGGTGAACCTCAACATTTGAGAAGTTGATGTACAAGATTTGAATGTGTTGTCTTCAAAATATCAAATGATGTTAATATCAGGGGGAGTAAAATGCGCGCTGCACTCTTTTTTCCTTAGTCGAGGTTTTGTCCCACTGGATTTTCTTGACAAGGTTTTTAACGAGGCAGCTGATAAGCGTATTGCAAGATATGTGTACTCTTTTTCCTTCACTACGATTTTTCCCACTGGATTTTTCCTAATAAGGTTTTAACGAGGCATATTATCTAACAATAGACATCCAAGGGGGAGTGTTATGAAAATATTAATGTGTGGATGTCTATTAATCCTCTACATATAACTCTCACTACTTCATGTTCATAACTCTTGTAGAAGTAACCCTCATTACTTTATGACACTACTCCCACACTTTATTTCTGTAACCCCCAAATAGTTATTGCCCATGTTTATGACACACCCTTTGGTGTTCTCAATGTGTTCCTATATATAGTTGGGTTGTATGTAATAGTTGGTGATTTGAACGCATTTTTGAATGATAAGAAATCTCTCCCCTCTTGTCTCTCTATTTCTATTGTTTACATCCTTTACTATTGTTACTCTTTTAGCTTAATTTTACAACAATTTTATATTTTTTAGTCTTTTTAGTCCAATATCAGTCCTAGGTCATTTTAAGTCCATTTGTCCAAATTGTCCATAGGTACGGTCTCAATTTGTCTCAATGTCCATAAATTGCCAAGTCCTTTTTGTCCAAAAAATTATATTTTTAAGTTTGAGAAAAAGTCCATTTTTTGCCCACACTCAAAAATCAATTTTACACGCCAATTATTATCAAAAATCAGTTTTGTTACTAAGAAATGATTTTTAGCAACTCTAAATTTGTGACAATTATTAAAGGATTCTAATAAGCATATAGTAACAAATAAACAATGTAAAGTAGGGAGTTGGGCCTACCAAGCCCAACAGAAAAAATAAAACAATGCAATTGACTTATTCCGCTCCAATGTTTTTTTGCTCCAATGCTAGGCTCGTCCATGATTGAAGTCGACTTGATCTAGGAAAATTAGTGGGCCTCGTTGAGGCCACCAACAAGTTTGGGTGGACAAGGATGCAAATGAGTGTACATGATATTAGTACATGTTCATAAAATAGACTAAGTAAAAAATTAAAGGGCTATGATAATTATTACAATGCCAAAAATGAATTATAACTTTATCGGGCCAGGCCCATATATAATCAACAGATAACAAAATAGGCTCAAAACAGTAACATTAGTTGTCTAAGTGTAGGAACGAGTGACAGGCCCAGTCCCAGGCCCAGGCCCAAAACCATTCTTCTTCTCAATTTTTTTTAAGTGTCAAAGCTGTGGTACACACAATATACCACTAATATACTACTTGGTTTTCTTCTTAAATTTCTAAGTGTCAAGACTCTAGTATACATGATATACTACCAGTATACTACTAAAATATGAAGAGCAAAACCCTTTAAAGGGCATACCCTCCATATACACTTGATATACACTACACATTCAGTTAACCTTGACTTTAAACACCATATTCAGCTCATGTACAGGCCATAAATTCCCCAAAAATCCACAGAATTTCAAATTCAAGTTTTTGGCTACTGATCAAAGCTTAAACAATCAAGCACATATGCAAGGCTAGTTATCACAAAAACAAAAATGCCACAGAGTAATTCATCAAACACAAGGTGAAGAAAACACACAGCTTTAGGCAATGCAAGGATAACTAAGGCAAGGTACAACAAGTGTTTGAGACTCAGAAGATGGCAATGGCACAATTAGGAAGAGCATGACAGGTTTAACATGAATGTAGGATCAAACAGAATCTAACTAGGGTGTAATGGATAGTCAAGACAGGATCAATAAGTCCTTAAGAGGGTGAAGCTAACATAGGTGCAAACATAGCTCAAACTGCAGTCATAGCAAATAACAAATGATAGGAGGCTTATATGAGAGCAATTACAGATCCAAAGAGTCCTAAATTGTGGCCATAATGGGTTCGTGATACTGTCCTAGGCTCAAAATACCATACTAAACATGCCATGGTCACAAGCAAGCAGGCAGAGGTGGGAAATCATGTATATGGGCCACAGAAATTCACAAGCCAGCTACAGAGGCAGGTACAAGTAAGCAGGTACTACATTTGTTCTTGTAAAAGTAGTTTTGGTTTCAGTTTTAGCATGGCATTGAGTGTCAAAGTTCGAGAACCAAACATAGCATAATCAAAAGGGCATGGCATAACATAGCATAATCAAAGAGGGCATGGCACACTTTTTAGATGATAAAACAAGTAGTGTTGATAGTGGAAAGGCAAGGAAGTGAAGCAGTACAAGATTGAGGTAAAGGAAACAGAAACCAGGCCAGGGGCCATACTCATAGTCTTTGTTTTTAAACTTTCTGGGGGGAATTCAGCAATCAAAGAAGACAGAGTGATGAATTGACCAATCATGAGTTCATTTTTAGTTAGCAAGAAACTGAATCAATTCCAGGAACCATTCTTTAACTATTATGTACTTATCCAAGGGTCATAGTAGCAAGTAATAGGTCCAAAGTCATTTTCAGGCTAGTTTTAGTTTAAACAGGTCAAGGTATCAAGTAATGCAAGCCACAAGTTCATCAATACTCCCAGGTTTTCAAGTTTAGTCAAGGTCCAGCATGATCACGGAGTGGTCTCAACTAGTCACAAAAATCATCTCAACACATAGTGAGTCTTATGTGGGCACTAACAGAGTCTCAAAAGATGGTCTAACTGATCTCATTCCCAGAACTACATAAATAGGCCAAAAACACAGATTGAAATCCAAATAGGATCCAACCGGCCACAACAAGGGCAAAAGGGAGCATGATACTATCTTAGGTTTTTCAACAATGTATCAGACATGGTTCAGTTTCGAACAAGCAAATAGGGAACAAGAATAGATATGAGGCCATTTCAGATTTTACAAATGGACAGCAAAGGGAAGGATATCACAAAACAAACTTCTTCAAGCAACTTTTAGTCTTGTTTTAATCTTCATACACTTAGTCTTTAGGTGATCATGTTAAACAAGAAGAACCAAACAAACTGTAAGCAATACCAATATAAAGAAAGCACAAGTCACACAAGACAAGTCACCTGGACACTACAAATAAGTAGAGCACAGGAATATACCAGGCATTCAGAGGCAAAGCAAAACAATCACCTATTGGCCAATCCCCAGACCCTCTTACTCCAATTTTAAGACAAGCAAACAGGTTCTATAACTCTCATATCTCATATCACTATTAACAGTTCTCAAAACAAGATCAATATACGCACACAAGGCTCAAGACACTAAAAAAACTCTTTATGAATTAGCAAGACAAGTTACAAATTACTCAAATTTTCATTTTTACCAGTTATTCAACTTGGATGGTCTTAGAGATCACTAAATAGGTCCAAGGAAAGCATTTTTTTTTTAATCTTTTCAAACACTGAACAAGGTTCAGAGGTAGTAAAACAGTACAAACCAGAACAAAGCAGTCATAGGGCACATAAGTTCTTCTTTTATACCTTTTTAAAGTCATTTAGCGAATGGGAAATTCAAATCCATTTTAGAGACTCTCAGAGTTAGCAAGGTTCTCTATTTCCATAGCAACATCCAAAGTCAAAATAATCAGTTTTTAGGAAAAATCTTCAACAAACTAGTTTTAAAACAGTTTGAAAACTAGTTTTACAAATCCCCTGAACAGATTTTCAAGGGCAATGGTCTAAAACTAAGGTAACAGGCTCAACATGGATATGACAAACAAATAAATACCCCAATCCTTCTCTAGTTCAAGATAGGCAAAGTACAGAATCACACAGGACACATTCAAGTTTTAAAATCATTTTTCAAGTTTAAAACAGTATTTAAAGGATGCTTCAAGATCCAAACATATATTAGGCTCCCACCTTGCTCTTAATACCAATAGGAGACTCACAGAAATACGCAAATAAGCCTAAGCACAAAACATCCTATATTCAAAATCATTTTTCATCCAGTTTTACACTCTCAGATTCTTAAGTTATTTCTAAACACCTCATGCCATCTTTAAGACAAACTTTAACTATCAGTAACAAGTAGAAGAGAAAAACAATTCCACTTTGACTCCAAAATAGTTTTAAGCTAAGATGATCAACCTCCAGGTACCAAAATAGCCTCATTCAAAACCAAAGGACTTTATAACTCAATGAAAAAATGACAACATAACAAGAAATCAGAGAAAAATACCTCCATGACCTTTAACACAACATTAAACTCCACAGAAAATCATATGGCAGGTCTATATCTCAAAAATCCAATGTAAAAGTAAACTATAAACTAGAACATACCCTTCTTTACATCTCTTAACCATTTTAGAACACCAATATCATCTAACAACATTTAAACTACATGATATCTACATCTTAACACAAATACACTATTTCAACAGTTCAAAAATAGATAACAGCCAAAACATGTTCCAAACTTTCACATAAACATTAACAGATATAAACAGGCTAGAATAGGGAAAAATAAAGTAGAATAGGAGTATTACCTTTTTGTAGGGCAACCTAAAGATCAAATAAGAGGGATTGGATCAACACTTCAACACCAACACTTAATCCTTGAAAAAACTGACTTTTGTTTTTGATTTTTTTTTTAATATATTGTAGTATATTGTGGATAATATATGTGTAGTAATTTCAGTGGTATATATATAGTATACTTGATATATTAATAGGATTTTAGTAATGAGAGTTTGGAACCTTTTCCAATTCTCACAATATTTTTTAGAAAAGGCCCTAAAAATGACACTAAATCCTTCTATTTATAGCACAAAAATAGGGTTTAGGGATAAAAATGGAAAGAATTTCAGGCCAATAACCGAATTTCCCCCCAATTCTTAAACCCTAATTCAAACAATTTCAAAATTCAGTAAAGGGCAAACAAATTTTTTAGCAAATTGTACTAATTCATACCATATTCAATAGAATTTCATATAAATTACATAAGACAACTAAAATCTAACTAATTGTACCCTAAAAATTAAAATTAAAATCATAAAATTCTAGGATAGGAAGTTTATTTTACTAAACTCCCCCCCCCCTTTTTTTTAAAAAAAATAACTTCCCTTTAGTTTTTAAAATGTTTAAATGAACCCCCCCCCCCTTTAATTAAATCCCCTTTTCAAAATATTGTACTCATTTTTAAAATAAAACATACTCCTAAAAACGTATTCATCTAGAACTCCCTTGTAAAATAACTTTGGACGAAAACAAGACTTATAATACGTAGTCTTAAAATACGAACTTCAAGACGAGCCCAATATTGACATAGTTCCAAGCAATATTTTTAAACGTGAGAAACTGCGGTCAAATGTGAGTCGTAATTCATATGTCGTTTTAGTTAGTAATTTTCTTGATTTAGACGGAGCGGGATTTTTATCTTCATTCCAACGCATGTTTGTTAAAGTAAATAACTCATAATTTCTCGTGCTTGTCAATTTTTGTGAAATAATAATTAAGTGTCGATTTGCAATTTTGTCGGGACTTTTAAAATTTTGTTTTTTAAGGGTGCATCCTTGATCCGTCTTTGACTCGGGAAATTTAAAAATTAAAATACGCATCTTATGAGATGAAAATTAGGTGTCAACGCTTATCTATACAATATAGTCTTGTGTCAAAAAACCAAGCTATGTAGCAATAGTTGACAACCAGAGGGGCACCTAACATTACATGCATAGGCAATTTCTCTAGCAAGACACTCTCCATCTCTATACCTCTTTCCAAAGATCCTCAGATTCCTTTCGTTCCAAAGTGTATGAATAAATTCAGCAAAGACAAGTTTGAAAATGGTGGCACTCTGAGATTTACCTTTAGACTGAATAGCCCACTCCACATAATGTTTCCAATTCTGTCAGTCCTGTCCTGTTTTTTGTAACCATATAAAGATCCTTGACCATAGTTGCTTTGTAAAAGTACAGGCAGTGAATAGGTGCTCCTTTGTTTCATCTTCCTGGTAAAAAAACACATTTTGGCTCAACTTTAAGGCCCCATTTTAGCAGTAAATCAGTAGTGAGAAGTCTTCCATGACGGTGTATCCACATAGTAAACACAACTTTTGGCCTTTCATAGTTTTTGAACATCAAGCATTTCCAAGGCATCTTGTCATTATCTCCAAGTAGTTGCATATAAATCTGTCTAATCACACTCTTACTAGGTTTAAAATTTGCTTGAATTTGTGTCAGTGTCTCTCTAGCAGCTAAGATTGTCCTCACCATCCAACAAGTTCGGGCTGGAATGATCATGTACACCAATACCTTCTCTTTGATGTAATAGGCCTGAATTAATTTGATCCATAACTTATCCTTCTTATTTGACAAATCCCAACATGTCTTTGTTATGGCAGCCTGGTTCTATATCGGAAGGTTAATTAAGTTGAGACCACCTGAGGTTTTAGGGAGGCAGACTCTAGACCATGCTATTAAAGATTTCTTAGTAATCTCATTAGTTCCAGACCCTATATAATTCCTACAGTAGCCATCAATCAGTTTCAACACCTTTGTAAGTATAATGTATATCTGAGTCTAGAAAGCCTGAATCCCAGATATCATAGTTTGGACCAATTGAACTCTCACAACATAGGAGAGTTTTTTTTTTTTGCAGTCCATGGTGATACTCTAGCAATAATCCTTTTAATAAGAGGTTTCCATTACATAATTGTGACTTTCTTAGTTGACAGAGAGATCCCAAGATATTTGAAGGGTAATTCACTAAGTCTCATTCCTAGATGATTAAGAATATCAACTTGAGTAGCTTGAGGAACACCACAAAAATACACAACACTTGTACCTAAGTTAGCTTGCAAACCCGAAACCTTTGAAAACTCCATGAAACATCTATATAGAGCTTGAACTGAGGGGAGATCACCTTTTGTGAAAATGAGGAGATCATCAGCAAAACTGATATGAGTGATCCCTAGTTTTGCACATTTGGGATGAAAGTTGAACTTAAGATCATCTGTTAAACCATCCAAGCTTCTACTAAGATAATCCATGACTATAGTAAAGAGAAAGGGGGACATAGGGTCCCCTTGCCTCAAACCTTAAGCAGTATCAAAGGGTCTGGTAGTTTCCGCATTAAACAGAACAGTGTAGTTTACTTTTTTTATACATTCAAAAATCCAAGTTAGAAATCTGTTTGTAAATCCAATCTCCACCATTATTTGGTGCAAATATATCCACTCTACAAAATCGTAGGTCTTTTGGAAATCCACTTTAAGCATAAATCTTGCTGATATATGTTCTTGGTATAGCACTGTACTGATTCATGGGACAAGATGATGTTGTCACCAAGCTTCCTCCCTAGGATAAAACCAGCCTGGGCCTCAATAATGATTGAAGTCCTAACTTTCTGGAGTCCGTTGGCTAGACTTTTTTAGATAAGTTTATAGAGAATAGTGCAACATGAAACGGGTCAAAAATCCTTGACACTTAGGCTTATCAATCTTTGGAATAAGGGTATTAGTGGAGCAATTAACAGCCTTAAACATTTTGCCAGTAGCAAAGAATTCAAGGACAGGTTCCTTGACATCCTCTTAGATTATAGACCAAGTTTTCTTAAGAAACACAATATTGTTTCCACCAATCGCTGGGGCTTTATCATTACCAATAGCCTGCAAGCTCTCAGTAGTTTCCTGTTCAGTCATTAGAGCACAGATTTTTGTTGTTGAGTAAGGGAAGGACCATTGTGCATCAGTTGTCTATTTATAGCTGGTAAAGAGGGGACTGAGGATCCCATACGTGACTTATAAAAGTTTATGGTTTCCAATTTTATCTCCTCGGGATCAGTAAGGACATTACCAATCAGTGAGGTAAGTTCTGAAATTTGCTTCTTCTGGGCCTTTTCTTTCATGATAACTGAGAAGTATTTGGTATTTGAACCCCCCCAGTCTGATCCAATGTGCTCTAGATTTCTGTTGTAAAACACTTTCCCCTATGAGTGACCACATTGTTCTAGATTTTGCAGTAAAATCTTCTCAAGTTCCAATAAAGAATCAGAATAAGAAGCTGTAATCTTGTTTTGGATATCAACTAGTTCCTCCCTTGCTAGTTCAATCCTGTGACTTATCCTTTTGAATTCATCATTATTCAATTATTTTAATTGAGGTTGGAGAGCCTTCAATTTCAGCCAAATGTTTTGCATTTTCCAATCTGTCTTGTTTTGGTTCCATTGAGCCATGACCATAGTCAGAAAATTAGGGTAATCAACCCAAACATTAAAGAATCTAAATGGAACTTTACCACTCCAAGGACTAGAGGATAGAGATATCATCTTAGGTGCATGATCAGAAATGGAAAGCAGTCCATAATTGGTCTCTATATGTCCCCAAGCCATCATCCACTAATAGTTACCAATAGCTCTATCAATTCTGCCTCTATCAATTCTGCTCCATACTTTGTCCTCACCTTGTTGACTATTGGACCAGGTGTGGTATTCACCTTTCCATGGCAACTCAGATAAAGATAGGTGTTGCATACAGTCAGCAACATCTTGGATCTCAGCATAACCAATCTGATTTCCCAAGAGTCTATCATCAAGATATAATCTTTTGTATTAAAGTCACAAAAAATGAGCCAAGGGTGTGTAGTGCCTTGGCCAATATCTCGTAGTCTCCCATAAATATCTCCTCTGCTCCAAGGTGTTGTACCCATACACAATAGTAAGTACCACTTTAATAACCCTGGTAATTCCTTTTACACGATAATGTATGAACTGATCCCCTTTCCTAATAGGGCTGATCTAGTAATGTTTAGCATCCCACATGAGTCAAATTCTGTCATTTATTGCATACTCATAATTTGTTAAGACTTTTTATTTATCGGCTAGACTATTGGCTATCATGGAAGCCTTAGGTGCTTTGAATCTAGTTTCCACTATACTAGCTAGAGTAATGTGATTAGTAGTGATGTAGTTCCTTAACTCTTTATGCTTATACCTTTTATTAACTCCCCTTACATTCCAGAACAACCAAGACATTATAAAGGTTTAAGAGTACCTCCTTTATCATCAGGAGGATTTTGATGCAGGCTTTGATCATGTCTCAAAACCTCAAAGGGGTTCCTGCTTGGATTATTTCCTAAAGCAGGAAAGTTTAACAAATTGAGAGCCAAGCTACTCTGCACTGCTTTGCCCTTAAGCTACTTTATTACCACCTCGGGAGAGGTTTGTTTGGCTTTGTTCAATCTATTTTCACTAGATTGAAATACCACCTTCTCAGGACTAGTATCCCCTTTTAAAATCAGAGTATGAGGGCTCAGTACACACCTCTTCCCTGATTTAGTTTGTAAAATAGGTTCCTTTTGGTGACTAGTTATGAAATATGCTCTTGTCTTTGGAGCAGGATGTGTCACTCTGGGTTTTGACTTCCATTCTTTGCATAACTCTCATAGGTGCGGTTCTCCTCCTCCTTTGTGATCTATCATAAACAGTTTTAGTGTTTGCCTTAGGATCACATTTGTTCCCTACTTCTAATCATTCATCACAGTATAATGGTTTCCAATCATACGAAATAGCTTGTGCAAAAAGTTTCCCATCCGTGTCCATTACATTGATAACTGAGGGCAACGGCTGGGAAATATTTATCTCAATTAACATTCGACCATATGAGATTCGAGTCTGCTTGGTCGTGCATTCATTGGCATAGATAGGATTGCCAAGGACACTAGAAATGCAACTCAATGAATCCAATTCCCAACATGACATAGGCAGTTTACCCACAATGGGATAACATAAGGGAATATTAAAGTCGGGAGTCCAAGTTTTTAGAATCAAAAGTCGATTATTAATGGTGTAAGGGCCAGCATAGTAAATCTCGTGCATATCACTCACTGACTGGAATTTGATAACATGGTAGCCATTCTCGTGGAGAAACAAGTCTGGATCTGCTACGCTGGACCAGTTATATCTATTATGCCTAATATATGTATTCATAACATTGTATCCCGGTGCATCACCAATCACGTAGGCAATGATGGCTGATTTCCACTTTTGTGCCCCTTTCTTAACCTCATGTTTATCGAGTTGCGCAACTGTTTTGCTATCAATGATTTGGGGAGGGATGTATTTCAGAGTCAATCCATTTAAAGCTAATCTATTCATTTGGAATAGATTCGTCCAAGACACCTTAGGGTTTTGCTCAGTACCGTCATCCTCTTTTAGAATCTCCGTAATAAGGTGGGCATTTTCACCATTGTCTCCGAGTACTACTCCATTGGAATGGGGAGATCTGGGTGGTGAGATCGATGGTCCAACAGAGAGTGCAGTTAAATTTAGCAGTAGCGGTATTCCTGGAGTTGTTGAAGACGAACCTATCTCAGGTGTCGCCGTCGTTGTCGGAGCTGCAGGAGTTGCAATTTTAGGTTCTTCATTCTCAGGAAGATGCATACGCGCTCTAACTGAGATACCAAAAACTACTATGGTTATCTTTCTGGGTCTTCCTCGAGCTCGTGTCTTCCATTGAACTAGGACTTGTGCTTGAGCTTGCTTGTTTCCTTGTCGTTTTGCCATGGCCGACCTGCATGGCATATATTAAGCTAAACATGCGTCGAGAGCCAAGACATTCCATAATATGAGAATGATGTTTTACACACTTGAAAGAAAGAAAAAAGTCATTCCTATATTGTTTCTCTTGTTCTCATCTATTGTATTGTTACGTTGAGCTTGGTTCTCTAACATTTCTCTTCTCTTTATTATCTTTTTCCTTTCTCTTTTTTGTCTTTTAATTTTTCTTTTTAAAGATAAAAATATTAGCTAATTATGTTTAGTGTAATGAAAATATATAAAAGTAAAATTTTCTCAAATAGCTACCTTTTAGCTGCTTCTAACAAGCTATAACTACAAGTTCATTATTTACAATTCGTAGCTGGTTTTTCCTATATTTAGGTCCTGGACGCGTCGCATAAATATAGCCAAAATACAGACTAAATACACGGAACTGTTGAGCAAATAATGCCTCTATTTAAGGAAAAAAATCTTTTGCAAACTAACCAGAAATCTGTTTTTAATGTCCCATAAATCACGCAGATCTCATTCTCTTCCATATCTAATCACATATCTCATTCAACATCTAATCATTCACATAAAATTTGAATTCAAAAACTCTCTTCATATTTTTTCTGAAAATATAACTAAAAAAAAATCTCTTTTTAATGTTCCATAAATCACGCAAAGCTTGATTTGTTCATCAACTGAATTGCATAGTGACAAGTTGAGATTGTCTCCTGATGCTATGACCATCGGTTTTGTGTTCGTTATTAAAAATATTCAATGAAATTACATTATTAAAAATCAAAATGTTCGTTACAAAAAAATATTAGTTATTGAGTGCAATAAGCTGATATTGAATATTATTTAGTAACTTTAATAAGATGGGAAAACTTGACTCCATAAAAAAACTTTAATCCCTAAGGGTGGCTTTTGATTCACTATATTTTATTTGTATTATGATTGTATTTTTGAGTGTATTCTAATTTATCCATAATATTTGAATCGTAATGAATATATTTACAATATATTTCACTTGTATTTTGTGTGTATTTTAGGAGTATTAAAATTGTTCTTTAATTTTTGAAGTATATTGTACAGAAAAATGGATTTTATGGTTCAATAATGAATTCAAGTGTACCATGAATATATAGACAAAATGCATGGAACTCTTCCTGGTTCATCAATAAAATATAGTGAAAACATGTAGGAAATACAAACTTGATATTGAAATGCACTTTGTAATTTTTTAGCAGTAACTATACAAGAAAAATATAAATGTAATAAAAACAAATTCAAATCTATGATTAGACTATACAACAAGCGGGATCATTACCTAAATACATAAAACTTCTTCTAAAATCTTCATAAAAATAATGACGCAACAAAAGTGATGTTATACATCAAAAAAAAGTTGGAGAAAAAAAAAAACAACTTAAAACATAAACTGTTACGTCTACAAATCTACTCCTGAACATCTACTAAAATCACTGCATCATAATCAACGGTAGCCTTGACAGGTATTGGTGGTTGCTCGTTATCAATAAATGCATTCAGGGTTGCCTTGTCGATTTGCGTCGTATCTCATACGGAGAAACTTTGCATCAATTTCACTCGGAATGCATCAAGATATCGAAACTTTATATTAACAAAACATGAAAAAATAACAACATAACAAATTAACCACAATAAATAACAACACATTCAAGATATACTTAAAATATACTATAAATATAATGCAAATATATCAATGTCAAATGCACTGTGATTGTCACTACAACAGTAAATGACTGTCTTTGTAAAAATACACTTCAAATACACCGAATATATACTACAAAATATACTTTGATAAAAAGTAAACACAAATTCAAAATCGCATAAATTTACAAGTAACAAATTAGGTAGAAAAAATATATAATATGAGACAATTAAAAACACAAACTAATTGAAATAATAAAAAAAACGACAAAAATATGCATACTTAAACTCGTACGCAAAATACGGATCCGTTGAATTGAAAAAACGAAAAATTAACCGAAGTTCATCGTAAAAATACGGTAAAAAAATACTTAAAATGCAAGTAACAAATTAGGTAAAAAAAATATATAACACACAATTAAAAACACAAAAACTAATTGAAATAATAAAAAATACGACAAAAATATACTTAAAATGCATGCAAAATATAGATCCGTTGAATTGAAAAAAACGAAAAATTAATCGAAGTTCATCGAAAATACGATAATAATATACTTAAAATGCAAGTAAAATACATATCTCCGAAGTGAAAAACAGGGTCATTAATAATAAAAAATACCTCTCCATCATCTTCCTCATCAACAAGGTTTCAAAGACAAACAAGTTCAACCATTGACTTTGATGAATATTAATCCGGGTCCGTTGTGATTCGGGAATAGTTGCCTCGTCAGCATATTAGTTTTATTATTATCACCAGTACTGCTTTCATCTACTTCAATATCCATGTCAGCACGATCACTCTTTAGTATGGAGAAATTGAGTGTTGAAAGAGAATGACATTTTTTTTTCACACAAACAAGCAGTTTAAACTTTCATAGCAGCAGAAGTCATATTTCAATATAGAAGACACCATTGAAATACAAAATAGCAGTGGATGTATCTAAAATGCAGCAACAGAACACCAAAAGGAAAATACAACCCAACAAATAAACCAAACATACAGCCCTTTGCACCTTGGCAAGATCACCTCCAGGAACAACAGTTGGTGGCTGATAGTTGATACCACACTTGAATCCAGTAGGGCACCAATCAACAATTGGATGGTGCGCTTAGTCTTGATGGTAGCCACAGCAGCATTCACATCCTTTGGCACAACATCGCCACGGAATGGTGATGATGATGATGGGATGAGCTGTTTGAGTCTTCTATGTTTTAGGCAAAAAATAAAAGAAAATCTTACATATTTTAGGTAATAGAGTTGAATTGGGACTCTAAAGGTTGAAATTAATGAGTAGTTAATACAGAGTAAAAAAAGGAAGTGAACCAAATCAAGAATCGATTTGAAAAGCACGAAATTAGGGAGATTGGGAGTTAGAAAAGTAAATTTAGGAAAATGGAAGAGAGAGAAACGTGTGTAGCTAAAAAATAGGGATGTGGGGAGTGGTTAAAAAAGTGGATAGCTATAAGTTGTAAAAATATAATATTATAGCTACTAAACTTAATTATTAAAAAGTATAGTTATATTCCATAAATATGTAACATAGTAAGTTATGCCAAGTAAAAATTACTATATAAAAACAACAATAAAGAGTAGTTAAGAAAAATACTAAAGTCACTAGCTTATTCATTAAAATTTATTAATAGAAAATATATATTTTTTCCTTTTGAAAATAAAAATAAAATTTATATCGAAAATATAACTGTATTAATTTTTTCACAAGTAAAACTTGCTAAAAATGATAGTATAAAAATTTAAATTTAAAAATCAAGTTTAATATCTATTTTGTTTATATTTTTTTGTATAAATTTCTTTTTCTTTTGAGGGATGAACATGTCCTTTATGATACCCTATCAGTGTATGATATATATACCATGTAGGTATCATAAAAGATTGAGCAGTTTTTTTGTGAAGGGATGTGTCAGTCTTTTATGATACCCTGTCAGTAAATGAATATACCACATGGGTACCATAGAGGATTGAGATGTTTTTAATTGGAATGAACTAGTCTCTATGATACCCTATCAGTGTATGATATATATACCATGTAGGTATCATAAAAGATTGAGCAGTTTTTTTGTGAAGGGATGTGTCAGTCTTTTATGATACCACTCAAGTAAATGAATATACCACATGGGTACCATAGAGGATTGAGATGTTTTTAATTGGAATGAACTAGTCTCTATGATACCCTATCAGTATATGATATATACCATGTGGACATCATAGAACACTGAGCTCTTATTTCAAAGAATGAATTGGTCGTCTGTGAAGGGACTTAGTAGCTTAGTTGGTTGACTAACTGAACTTTCACCTTGTTGGTGAGGGTTCAAATCCCCACATTATAATTCCCTCCCTCATTTCCCCATATCCTACCCCCTATGTAATAAAAACAATTTCAAAAAAGAAAAAAAAAAGAAATCAGTCATCTGTGATCTCTTGTCAGTAGATGATTTATCATGTGGGTCTGTCATCCATGATAGCTTTTCAGTACATGATATATTACCATGTGAGTGTCATAGAGGATGGAGTTGTGTTTTTCTTGACGGAATGACCCAGTCCTCTATGCTACTCTATCAGTATATGATATATACAATTTGGGTATCATAGAGATCTGAGGAGTGTTTTCTTTTGAAAAACTGACTCAGTCCTCTATGATACTTTATTAGTATATAAAAGGGGAAATTTCATAAATATACAATTTGGTCACTTCTACATTGTAAAAAAAATAGCTCAAAACTTACATTGCAAACCTTTAACCCATATACAATATTATTACCCATATATACTTGCGACTAGTAATCGTTGGATATCACGGTGGAGCAACACCAACCACCATATTTATACACCTATATACATAAACGCCATATACACCAAAAGGGTACTCACCAGCATTCATGGAGGTCGTCGAAAAAATGCGAATCTGGTCAGATCATTAACAATACAATTAAAATTTAAACAAAAATAAAAAGTCACCAGTGATGGCGTTAAAAGGAGAATCCGGTCAGATCTGTAACAATATAGATCTGACCGAAGATGGCTTGCTTCGCCAGAGTTAGACCAGAACAATAAAAATCTGATCGGAGATGGCTTGCTTCGCCGGAGTTAGACCAGTGACGGTGTTAAAAAGTGAATCCGGTCAATCGTTGGGCCTTGTTTGGCGGAGATAGCTTGCTTCGCTGGAGCTAGATCGGTGGAGCAGTGACGGCGATAGAGGTGGGAGTAAGTGCAGAGAGAGGAGGAGGAGGAAGTGGGTCATTTTTTGTAAAATTTAAAAAAAAAATGGGTCAATTTTGGTAGCATGGCTACCCTAGTTGACATGGGATGTAATTTTCTCTATATAAAATATATACCATGCCGGTATAAAGGATTGAGGAATGTTTCTTTTTTTAAAATGAATCATTCCGCTATGATTCTTTGTCAGTAAATGATATATACTATGTGAGTATCATAGTATACTGCAACTATATTCTTAAACTGCTACTAATTGGATATACTATATGATAGAATAAGTTATTTTTTTGATAATTGATATTAAAAAATAAAAATAAATAAGAAGATGTACAATATCAATTATCATTTTATTGATATAGAAACAAATTAAATAAATAAAAAACAAAAATAAAGAAGCCAAAAGGCGTGGAGTTATTATATTAAAAAAAAAAAGGAAATTAAGAAAAATAATAATTTAAAAATTAAATGAAATTAGACTTCAGAAGAAGAAGAAGAAGAAGAAGAAGAAGATAATAATTATAGTATTGCTTAAATTACTTCTTAGTTTTATCATTTAGTTTTTTATATATATTTTTGGTCTAAAATAATGAGCTGATATATTTGGGAATTTTTACCTGTCATAGCTACCTTTAAGACTTATTTATGAATAATAACTACCTTATTTTTTTATTTAATTTTTGTAGCTTTATTTTCCAAAATTACATTTCATAACTAATCCAAAAAACTTTTGAAATACATGTACCTCTTTATTCTCCCTCACTACACATTTATCATCTTCTCCGGACCCTAAAAAAATTCTCTCTCCTCTTTCCCTTTCCCTTTCCCCTCACTTTGCCGCCTCGACTCCGACATCTCCTGGCGCCACCGCGCCTCAAGGTACACTCTTCTTGCCGTCGGTGATGCCGAAAAAAATTCTCTCTCCTATTGCCATCGGTGATGCCGAATCCATGGCTTCTTCTCGTATCTGGACGGTTATCGAGCAAGTTGATCGTATTTGGAATAATGAACATCACAACCATAAAGCGAAGCTTTTTGTGATTGCACTGTATATATCGATTCAATGATCTAGTAGAAGTTGATTTCAATTCCCTACTTTTCTTGGAGTTATTACCAACATGTAAATGCGACTCAAATATGTTGGAACTCAACTACTCCTGCAAATCGTGTTAATATTTTTTTTTCCTTCTCGTTAAGATATGCATATGCTCAAGTTACAATCTTTTCAAGTAAGTATGGCACTTAGAGATATAATGATGCGAAGAAGGTGTTTGATGAAATGCCTCAAAGATATATTGTTGCCTCTCATTGTTACGATATCATGTTATCTTGATCATGGGTTGGTGAATAAGGTAATGGATGAATTTCGCCGGTTTCTACTAAGGATAATGTTGGCTGACAGCTATGATTGATCTTGGTTAGAAACAAAGTAGAAATGAAAAATCTTGGGAAATATATTTCAAAAGATATTTCGTTGTATTTCAATGTATTTCTAATTTCAAACAGTTTCGATATATTTCATTGTATTCCATTGTACATACACATACTACAATTTTATATTTCTTAAACAATCAACCATATTTCATTGTATTTCGGTGTATATTTTTACGTATTTGGAAGTATTTCCTAAAAGTTTGGAATGGAGTAATTTGGAGAGAGAAACGTGGGTTGTTATGGAACTTGGCGTTATGCGTCATACATGGTTGATTTAATTTGACTTACCATTTAAAATGAAAGAAAGAATCTATTCCATAAATACTGACCTATTTTTACTCTGCATTTTGTATTTCGGTATATTTCAAAAATGTGAACTCTCAGATTTTGTATTTCCGTGTATTTCTTTATATTTCAAAAACGCGAAATACAACTAAATACAATAAAAACTAGCTACGATTTGTAAATATAGAAAAAGTAGCTATAAATTGTTAGAAGCTATTAAAAGGTAGCTGTTTTTGTAAGTTGCCCATATATTTGCTTTTATATTTAAAAAAAAAAAAAAAAAAGGAAAGGAACACTTACCTACGGGCTCCACGAGACTTCACTGAGAAATGAGGGCATATGTGCTTTGGTGACATCTCGATGATGTCGTGATAATGTCAAGCCAAAAAAGGCATGAACACTTCCGTTTATTGGTTGGTATCAAAGTAAATGAGCATGTTTATGTGAATTGAATGCTTTTAATGGACAATTACATAACTTTTCCAAAAAAAGTTGACTCTTGTGTCTAACACCCCACGAGCTAGCTCATGAAACGAGAATTCTCCAAAATCATATGATTAAAAAAAAATAAAAAAATCTCTTTATCTTAAAACCACGAGTTACTAGAATCCTGCTCATGCAAAACCAATAAGAAAATTCATTTAAAAGGTGAGTGACTTTCCATGCACTAGAGTATGAAAATACTGTGGGAAAAGCCACATGTAATGACGAACAGAGTAGTATATGTATATCAAAAGGAGTTCGTAAAATCTATATATATTATAAAGCTAGGCAAAAGAAGAGTGATTTGGCACCTCTCTTTGGCAAAAGATTGTATTTATCTTTTTTCTCCTTTTTTTTTGACTTTTTCTCTTATTTTTTTCATTTATTTTATTATAAATAACATCTTCATAACTCACACCTCTTTATCTTCATAACTTCTACTCTTAATTAGTAATAGACATAATAGCCTTTTATGTTTATAACCTCCCATTATTTAATATGCAAATTTATGACACCTTTGATTACACCAAAATGGTATTCCTATCTGAATAAATTTGGTTTGAGCTTGGTTATCTTATACTTTTGTAGTGCAATAGTCATCAGCAAAGAACAACTGGTTTGTCTTCTTCATGGCATGAATGGAAGCAATCTTTCAAAAATGATTTCAATTTTTCTCTCTTTCTCTTTTTATTCTTTACAAAAATCATATAGTGACAATTGACAATGTAGTTCTTCTTGAATCATAAATATAACATTCTCTAAAAAAATTATTTTCTTATTTAACCTTTTTATTCTATTTTGTTCTTTATTAATGAGGTTGTCTCCAGGCTATCGATGTTTTAGAGAGGGAAGTAGGGGAAGTCAATGTATATATGTATGTTGCTTAAGGAAGAGTTCTTTCAAAAATGATTTCAATTTTTCTCTTTCTTTCTCTTTTTATTTTTTAAAGAAACTTTATGCTGACAACATAGTTCTTTTTTCTTCTTTAATTCATAAATATAGCGTTCTCTAAAATTTTCATTTTCTTATTTAACTTTTTTCTTCTGTTTTTTTCTTCTTATTAGTGAGGTTGTTTCCAGGCTATGGATGTTTTCGAGAGCAGAAGCAAGGGAAGGAAGCCAATGTATATGTGCACGCCGCTTAAGGAAGTATGTATGCATTTTTCCGCAGTCGTGTTGATCAACTTTTAATAACCCTATTGATAGAACATGAGAATACGAGATTAATTTGTAATTTTCAGAATATAGTTTAACTCATAGAAAAGTATGTTTAATTGCAATCGTCAAGTTTTTAATATTATGTTGTTGATAAAAGTCCTCAAGTTTTTAAGCATTTTCATAGATCATTGTTGTCCTCAAGTTTAATTCACATAAAAGTTATTTACTGATATGCAAAATTGCAGTCCTCAATTTTTTTGCATTTTCATAGATCGTTATCATTCGTTCCGAACCCTTCGAGCTTACTATTTGAAAAAATGCAGAAATGCTGGGTCAGGGTAAGAATCTATATATTATATAAAGTTGGTTTTGACGAAGGTGATGTGGCACATCGGCCAATATATTTATTTATCTTTTTTCTCACTTTTTTACCTTTTTTCCTTCTTATTTTGCTAAAAAATCTCTAATAATAATGATTCTTTTGGAAGCAATGGCTGCACATATTTTTTTCAATTAATTTGAAAACAAAAAAGAAGTTATCACTTAATTATGAAATTTAAAGGGGTAACGCGAAAACTGAGATCAATTAATTATGGGATTTGAAGGGGTACAACATTATACACATAAACTTATATACTCCGGCGTTTGGAATTTGAAAAGGTAATTTTCTGCTTTTTCATGATAAGAGGAAGCGACTACCGTCTTTACCATAAGCAAATTCAATGGGGGTAAGTTTCACCTTTAACATCATCAAAGAAGAGAAAGAAGTGAAAAATAACTCTTCGTTTTTTACTCTTCTTTTAATAAAATTCTCCTTCTCTCATATCTACTTTGTTCTAATAAAGAACTAAAACTTCATGAGCATCAAAACCAGAACAAAAGTAAGAAAATGTTGACTGCAGTGGTGTTACTGTGTCCTACTAGGTGAAGCAAAAGTTTAATTTCTTTAATATTTTGACAATTAAAGCAAAGGCCGAATTTGAGTTGGCTTTAGTAAACAAGGATCGTTCTTTTTTTAGTTTGTTTATCACATTCACGAGTTTGGTGGGATGAATAGCATCCTATACTTTTAACTAGAGATTTCGAGTTCGAATACTAGAACGTAATATTTTTTGTTAGAAAGTGTTTCCCTTTTGGATGGATCTTATGCCACACGAATTCAAGTTAATCAAAGTCCAGCATCGGCCATTGAATGGGAATCAAAATAAAGTTTGGGAATCAAAATAAAGTTTGTTTTATAGCTCATAGACGTAGAGTATTTTCGTAACCGCGGGAAGCGTGGATGTGTTCTCTAATAGTATAGGCTTAATATCTAGCCGGCCTTCTTAAATTTGTCAGGATATTTCATTTAGATATTCGAACTAAGTCATGAATTGAACACCTCAACTCCTAATAAAGTGTTTTAATTAGACACTTTCATTAAAAAAATTGAGAAAATATTTGTGCGTGTTTTGGCTAGTCTATTAGGTAGTTAAGTTAACCACATAAAATATGTTATCTCTTTTAATTATATGCATCAATCTCAAGTAGAAAATGCAAGGGTTTTATGACTTATTGATCGTCGAATGCGTATAATTAAAGGAAATGACATATTTTATGTGGTTATCTTAACTACCTAATAAACGAAAGAGAACATGCAAAAAAGATTCAAATGTTTAACTGGAAGTGTTTAATTGAAATACTTTATTAGGAGTTGAAGTGTTTAATTGAAACATGACTAAGTTGGTTTGATTGTCTAAATAAAATATCCTGACAAATTAAGATGATGGCTAGGTACATAGATTCTCGCCCCCTAATATTGTATTTCAAAATATATTTCGGGGCAAACTAAAAAGTGAAATGAAATATCTAAATGAATTAGAAAGTGAACATAGTAAGTCATATATATAATTGTGTCTAAGTTTATATTTTTAGACTTTAACTAAATATCAAACTACTACAACAACATATCCAGTGCGATCCCACAAACTATATACGAATAAATATAAATAAATAAAATACACACATGAACAACAGCAAAATTTAGAATTACCTCCAATCATGATTAAGTGCAAAAATTGCTAATGTCGTAAACTTGAAACAAAGGAAGAAATGATACGGGGAAGTTTTAATTTCGAGATGGTTTCTAGTAAAACTCGTAGTAGTCTGGTATGATGGTAATACGAGCTCAGATAAGCATTTAGCAAAGACTTTTTACATTTAATTTAGCCCCGGGGCTCGCCCAGCAAACACCTTTTCAAATACTGGTTAGCAAGACTCCTTACGTTTAATTGTCCGGTTTCCCTTCAAATGGGTTGGCCTTTAATTTTTGGAGTCCGGAGCCAAAAGGGTATAAAAATACACGGTATAAACTAAAAGGGGGCGGTCAAAAATTTACATACCAAAAGGGGTATAACGTGGGCTGATCCACGTTATACCCCAACCTTTTTTTTTCAATTGTCAGAATGTTGAACCGAAAAAAAAAAAAAAAAAAAATTTGTCCACGTTTTACAAATATATAATTTTTTCCCGCACGGTTTAGGGTTTAGTTTGTAAGACGTTACCTCTATTTAAATTATATTCGGCTATGTTTTTAATAAAAAAAAATTATTGATTTTTTTAATCTTTAAAGCATATAGTTAATTTTAGTGAATAACTCAAATAAATATTTTAACACATGCAATAATTAAATATGCGAACAGAAATAAAAAATAAAATATAAGTTAAATAAACGTCACACATTAACTAAGTAATAAATGTTAAATTACATGATAACTATTAAACGGCACAAGACATGTTATATATTCTTGGAAGATTACATAAGGAAACAACAATCGTACAAGTTAAGAAAAAAACATAAAAACCAACAAGCAACAATAACTACTGATTTCTGTTGGGGCAGCGATTCTTGTTATGACCTGTTTGCTTGCACGTACTACACTTTCTAGCCATACGAGCAGGAGCTATATCCATTTCATTCCTCCTTCTAGTTGTAGTTCGCGTTCCTGAAGTTCGCGTATTCAGTGTTTGCAATTAAACTGAAAGGAGAAGGGGCCAATATGCCTCATCACCCAACGGTGAAAAATTTCCACTGTACGTTTGCTTGTAAAACCTGCAACTGTAGTACTTGCTAACATAGTCCTTTGGTTGAATTCGCGGATATCACAAAATTTAATTGCACGTGAACATGGCATATGGTAGTTTCTCCATTTCCCACACGAACACTTTTTCCCTTTGCGCAGACTTTATGGATATTTCGCTTTACCTTCGTGTGCAAATGTCGTAATCTCAAAGACCCCTTCGGTTGCATTGTATTGTCGCATGTCGCATGCTTTGGTGACCTCTCCCGCATTCATCAAACTTTTTTTCAACAATACACAAAATTTTTTATCCGCAATCAACAAATCGCCAAGGGTGCTTCTCTCAACAAACCGATCAACAAGATTTTTAAACGTATAACGGACCATGGCAAGAACGGCGCTCCACGAGCTTTCTTCAATAAACCGTTGTAAGACTCGGAGACATTCGTTGTCATAGACCCCCACCTATGACCGTTGTCTTTATGCAATGTCCATTTCTCCTCCGGAAGAGATTTTAACCACAAATACGCTAGAGGTGACATTGTTTTGATTTGTTCCATCCTCATTTTATATTTCTTCTTCTGGTGCTCTGTAGCCGCCAACCACATTAGGTTCTCAAGGTCAATACTGAGGAATTTTTTTATTGAAGTTGCTTTTTCAAATGCCGAACGCAAAACCTATGGTGTGTGGATGGTGGTTGTAACCAATCATGTGTTTGGACACGTTGCAAGATGCCCCGATGACGTCGTAAATAAGTCCAATTCCTTATCTCTCACGAACAATATGTCTCCACAACAACACAAGGAACTACGTCCAAGACTCAAAGCTCTCACGTGCAACAATAGCATATGCAAGTGGGAAAATGTTATTGTTCGCATCAATTCCAACAGCAATTAGCAGTTTCATCTCATACTTACCGTACAGATGAGTACCGTCTATTGAGATGACAGGCCTGCAACTTTTGAATCCATCGATGGTTGGTTTATAAGCCCAGAAAAGAAACTTGAAGATGTGTTCACCTTGCATTGTAGTTGATTCGTGCTCCCACTCAACAATGGTCCCCGAATTGAAATATTTTAAGGCAGCCATGTATCGGGGCAATGTCTTGAAAGAGGTTTCAAAATCACCAAATACCATTTCAATAGCTTTCTTACGCCCCTTTTGTGCTTTTCTATAACTAGGAGTAAACAAATGCAATCCTTTTATTTTTTTCTGAATCGACTTAATGCGATGTATGGATCTGTAGAATTACGCAGTAGTGGAGATGAGAGAAGGTTCGAGTATTATTGATAAATTGATCATGTAAGATTAGCTCTATTTATACACATAGTAATTGTAGAGTCCTAAGTAGTAAACAACTAGGAAATACACTCCTAATATGTATACAACTGCATGTACACTTAAGCTAGGAAAACTAGGAAAACCTATTGTAAGTCAACTAGGTTATCTCATACATGGAAGACTTCATATCCATGCATGAGTCTTCTATCTCACAACACTTCCCCTCAAGCTTGTGAGGTGGTGGTATGCACACTCCCTAGCTTGCTTCGAATCTTGTGAACTCGCTTTGTCAATGCCTTAGTGTGAATATCCGCGTTGATCTTTAGTTCTCACAAAATGTGTCACAAGCTGTCCTCTAGCTACCTTCTCCCTTACAAAGTGATAATCCATTTCCACATGTTTAGTTCTAGCATGTAAAACTGGATTTACCGTCATGTATAATGCACTGATGTTGTCACAAAATAGTGTTGGTGTCGATTTCAAGTACACTCCTATATCATTAAGAATGTATATTATCCAAGTCATTTCAGCTGCTGTTGAGGCCAGTGCTCTATATTCTCCTTCAGCACTGGACCTTGACACTGTATCTTCTGCTTTCTAGAGGCCCAAGAGATGCAGTTTGCACCTAGATATATTGAGTAACCTGTGGTTGACCTCCTTGTTATTGCACAACCTCCCCAATCTGCATCTGAGAATCCATACAATCTAAGTGGTGATCTAGCTAGCAACCTCAGACCATAGTTTGATGTCCCTCTCACATATCTAAGAATCCTCTTTACGGCCTGAAAATGTTCAGTGTTTGGAGCCTGCATAAACTGACTAACTAGATTAACTGCATGTGATATATCAGGCCTAGTTAGACACAAATATTGGAGACTTCCTACAACACTCCTATACAATGATGCATCAGCTGTGTTTCCTGTTGCTAGTTGTAGACCATGTTTTTGTGCCAAAGGTGTGCCAACTGGTTTTGCAAGTGCCATATTAGTCTTCTTCAAAGAATTCTGCAGCATACTTCCCTTGACTCAGATGGATCCCTCCTTTGAAATAATGTACTTCAATTCCTAAGAAGAAGTGTAATGGTCCAAGATCTTTCATAGCAAACTCTTTTGCAAGGCCATAAATTATATCACTAATGAACTCATCTGAGCTTCCAGTGATAATAATGTCATCCACATATAGAAGAAGTAAGATAATACCTCTTCTATTCTTAACGACAAACAATGATGAGTCTGCTTTGCTGCATTGAAAACCAAGGTGTAGTAAGTAAATACTAAACCTGTCAAACCAGGCTCTAGGTGCTTGTTTGAGCCCATACAATGCCTTCTTGAGGAGACATACATGATCTGGATATCTTGGATCAATGAACCTCGTGGCTGACTCATATACACTTCTTCTTGAAGAAATCCATGTAAAAAAGCATTCTTAACATCCAATTGCCTTATAGACCAAAGTGCAAGCTTAGCAAATGCATTTAACCACCCTTATAGTTGTAGCTTTGACTACTTTGGACTAAATGTTTCTTCAAAATCAATGCCTTCAAGTGAGTATCCCTTGGCAACCAACCCGGCTTTATATCTATCAATAGTGCCATCGTACTTCAACTTAGTCTTGAACACCCATCTTGAGCCAACAATATTCATGTCGTCATAGCTGAAACAAGAATCCAAGTCTGATTCTTGTTTAGTGCATCAATTTCCTCTTGCATAGCTGCATACCAGTGGGGACTAGCAAGTGCTTGTTTCACACTTTTTGGCTCCACATCTATCTTTTCAGCCGTCAATGAAGTGTGAGTCATGGGCATTTTCTTTGCCTTGTGTCTAGTCATCATGTGATGTCCTTCGTCGCTTCTAATTCACCTGTTTGAGCAGCTTCACTTGGATCTGAGGGGACTTGTATAGGTATATTGTCACTATCTCCAGTGATATTAAACGATTTTGACAGGTCAACTTCCAATTGTATGCCTTGTGGATCCTGTACTGCAACACTGTTAGGACCTTGAGTTCCTCCATTTTCTTGTGTATGAGCATTATCACCACCTGTATGAACATCACTTGCATGAACATTATCATCACTTGTGACACTGTTTGTGTCATCTTCACTGCTGTTAGGATCATCATCTTGTGTCACATTTCCTTCCACATCATGGGCAGCAGCTTGAACAAGCTCATGCACAAACTCAGTGTTTGTGTTAGTCTTCTGCAGTTCTTCCACAAGGCTCACATCATCTCTTGTCTCAAAGATTGTTATTAGATTCTAACAACACTTCCCCTGAGATGTTCTTGTCACCTGAAAGCTCAGCCTGTTCCTGCATATTAGAAAAGAACTCATGGAAAGTAGCTAGGTGAGGTGAGGACACTGTGGCACTTGGTTGATCCGTTTGAACATAAAGGGTAGAGTAAGCTCATCAAAATAACATGTCTAGACACATAGACTTTCCTAGTCCGTGGATGATAGCATCTATATCCCTTGTGTAGATCGGCTATAGCCAATGAACACACAAGGGTATGTTTTAGGTGAAAATTTGTTTTGTCCCTTTATATAAGGATAACACCTACAACCAAAGACTTTCAGGCTGTTATAGTCTGGTTCAACACCATGCAACTTCACAAAAGGAACTTCATTCTTTAAAACTGAAGATGGCATCCTATTTATCAAAAACACAGCTGTCAAAAAGGCTTCAACCCACAGAAACTGAGGCAATCTAGCATGAAACAAAAGTGTCAATCCGTTTCTACTATATGTCTGTGTTTTCTTTCAGATATGCCATTTTGTTCGGGTGTGTCTGGACAAGATATATGCCTCGATAATACCACGCTTTTCCAAGTGCTTGACAAACTCGGCTCGAATGAATTCACCACCTCCATCACATTGGAATATCTTAATAGTGTTAGAAAACCGTTTTTCAATCATCTTTTGAATTTAAGAAACACTTCATAAAACTCGCATTTCTTTCTTAAGGGATAAAGCCATGTATATCTTGTATGATCATCCACAAAAACCACATAGTACTTCATATGTTGAGAGGACACAACCGGGTGCTTGGACCCCGAGAGATCACAATGTATCTTATGTAAAGGAAACTTCTCAATTTTATTTCTTGAATCAAAAGGAAGTTTACAACTTTTCCCTAACCGACAAGCCTAGTACGACATAAAAGAGGCACTTTGTTCCAACTTCTAACATCAATATTCTTGCTACTACTCAATAATTTTAAAGACTTCAAACTAAGATGACCTAATCTAGAGTGCCAAATACTCTCTCGACTTCTTCCAATCCGTGTCGCTAAGGCATAGAGGTTGTTATCTTCCGGTTGATATAGTCCTTTTGTATTAGGTCCCTTGGCCGTAGTGTCCCCGACTTCTTGTCCTTAACAAAAAAACCAAACTCATCAAACTCAAGTTTTGCACAATTATCCTTTGCAATTTTACTAACTCGACGAAGCTTCTTTGCAATGTTAGGAACTACAAGTATATCCTTAATATGCAATCCCGATTTCTTTGTATTGCCAACGTGTGTAATATCTAACCGTGCACCATTCCCAACAATTATTTTATCAGTTCCTTTATAAGTGTGGAGATCAGACAGATTACCTCCGTTGTATTTGTTATGTGTGTAGTGGCACCCGAGTCCATATACACGGCTTCATCCTCACTGTGGATTACGCAGTTGTCGACAAGGCCTAAGGCCCGAGGAAGATCTTCTTGACTCGATACGAGTAGTCCCATCCGTAAAAGCACTTGGCCGAATGATTGTTTCTTCCACAAATTTGACAGCCTCGGTTAGTTCTTCATTTTCCATTATTTGAACCCCGCATGCCTTGGTTATTCCGAGTGTTTTGGTTTGTGGTAGCTTTGTCTGTGTCCGAAACCCCTTCCTCTTGAATTGTAGTTGGAGTTTCCTCTTTCTCGATTATAGTTTCCTCTTCCCCTACCTCTTTGTGTAGTGAAAGCCATATTGTAGTTCTGTTGTGGCATCTCCTCCTCTTCTTCCCTCATGTCAAAACCTCTAAGAGAGTTGACAAATTCATTCAGCGTGGGATATGGAGCTTTGCCCAACATGACAAAATCCTAAAGGTCTTATACTTTGAACCTAGACCTCGGCAAAGTTAATGACTTTGCTATCTTCATCGACCGGCTTGTGTATAGCGAGAAGGCCATCACATATGCCCTTGAATTCTTTCAAATACTCATCAAGTTTCTTTGTCCCTAACTTAATGTTTTGCGGTTGTTGCTTAAGTTGGAACTCTTTATCCTTTGTTGCTTGAAGGTAGGCTTCCTCCAAGCACTCCCACATCTCTTTGGCGTTGTTGCATCCAACAATGAGGTACATACTTTCCTCGGCCATTGTTCCCGATATCCAAGTCCTCACAAGAACATCTTGTTCATCCCAATCGCTCTAGAGATCTTCTCCTTCTCCTTTTCATCGGCGTTGCCTTTCAAAGATCATCTTTGTCCTCGACGAACTCGTCTTAGGCTTGTTTTCATGGACTATTTTTGTCACTTTCATGACTTGCATCAACCGCATGATTTGAGTTCTCCAAATAAGGTAGTTGGTAGGCTTTAGCTTGATAGGGCAAGCGACCAAGGTGATGCGGTGAGGAAGAGAGAGGGACGAAGTGAAGAGGAGGCAAGTAGTTTGAGGCCATTGTTGTGTTTACCGATAATGTGTTTTTTTGCCGTAGTTGTGTGTGTTTAATGCTCTGATACCATGTAGAATTACACAGCCGTGGAGATGAGAGAAGGTTGAGTATTATTGATAAATTGATCATGTAAGATTAGCTCTATTTATACACATAGTAATTGTAGAGTCCTAAGTAGTAAACAACTAGGAAATACACTCCTAATATGTATACAACTGCATGTACACTTAAGCTAGGAAAACTAGGAAAACCTATTGTAAGTCAACTAGGTTATCTCATACATGGAAGACTTCATATCCATGCATGAGTCTTCTATCTCACAACAGGATCGACCATAATATATGGTATCAACGTAGTAGCAATTAGGTGACTGTTCAAATTGAAATGATCCTTTCTGTAATCATCCGTGAGACAACTGTGGTGGAGATCCGCTTTCGCTCCGCTTCCACATACCACTTGAAATTTCTCTAAAACGGATCATCCACTCACATCCCAACATATGACGCTTGCAAATAACCCTCCAAAATTTACCTTTGGACCGATCACAAATGAACTCTCTCTTTCTTTTCTTTCGTACAATATTGTCTCATGCGCCTTTCATTTCCTTCTTGTTCTGAAATAATATACCTAATTGCATAATACAAGAAAAATTATCAACCCCGTAAAAATGGGCCAACAAATAAAAAGAATATTCATCGCCACTATACTAACTCCGATCGATAAATTAGTTTTTTACAATCCCAAAGTGCGGATCAAACCGGACCGTCATCTCTCATGAAAGCAAAATCATCCGGCCTTCTTCGTGTTATCCAAATACGGAATCGCATTAGAATGGTAGCTAATGTTACCATCACTTCGAGCAGTGTCACCAAATCAGCCAAATTTTATATACCAATCCACTAACCTTTCAACAAATTTCTTCAAAAGTGCTACTAAACAAATCAGACCTTTTATATAATAATGCTTCTAACAATCATATCTTAAGTTCAAATTAAAATAACACAAATAAGACAAACATATATCTTATACGCATTAAAATAACACAAATAAAAAATAACAATTAAGATATATAAGACAAACAAATATTCTACATCTACTAGAAATATACAATTATATGAGTTAGAAAAAATACCTTAATTTAGATAGCAACAAAAGATAAGGATGAACAAGTTACTCCAAAATTGGGATCCGTAACCGCAAGGTTTTAAAAGAAAATAAATGGAGGAGAAGGAAAAGGAGAAGGAGATCAAAATTCTCTGTAAGTTGAAGATGGAGGAAGAGGCGGAAGAGAAGATGATATTATTTAGGGCAACACTGAATGAGAGTCGAGGAGGGATCCGCGTATAGAAATATATATTTGTAAAACGTGGATCCCTCCACGTTTTACTAAAATTTTTTTTTTTCGGTTCAACATTCTGACAATTGAAAAAAAATGTTGGGGTATAACGTGGATCAGCCCACGTTATACCCCTTTTGGTATGTAAATTTTTGCCCGCCCCCTTTTAGTTTATACCGTGTATTTTTATACCCTTTTGGCTCCGGACTCTTAATTTTTGCCCTTCAAATGGACTGGTCTTTAATATTTGGGGATTTTACATAAATGACTATATTTTGGGGGTTCAAAATTTATCATAGCTACATTTTCAATATTTACATGGCATAGCTATTTTTTTGTCGCTGTATTCATTTTTTTTTTCCGCTGTATTCATGAATACAACGAATTTTTTTTTCTTTTTTCACCGTATTCATGAAATGACTATCTGTATTCATAAATAGGCTTGTTGTATTAATGAATACAGCGAGTAACACTGAATACATAACAACATAGAGACTCCAAAAATTAACAAATACACCCTAAAAAAAGTGAATATAATCTAAAATATTAACAAAAAAAGCTCAAAAATGTGAATACAATTGTCTTATTCGTGAATACAACAACACCAACCACTACTTTCAGCCAGATCTGTCGACGATTTCCCATCAGATCTGCGTAAATTTCACAACAACAACAACCGCCCTTATGCGCCGCTGTGATTGGCGGACGACGACTTTCGGCTAGATCTGACGGAAATTTCATAACAACAATTTTGCTATTCTCTTGGCTTGTTATCTGTTTCGTTGCTTTTGAAATGGAGTATCTTAATTGTTCTCCCATTAGGCTGCTGGGGATGGCAGTGGAACTGCAAAATCATTACTGGATAAAATAGTAGATATGGAAAGTGAGGCTTAGAAGTCATTTATGCACCGATGAGCAGATCTTTTTTTTTGGCTTCCATCTTGAATTTGAGGCTCTTTGCTTCAGATCTCGTGGATTCAATGGAAGCAACCGGCGTCGTTGTTGGCCGGAGCTCCTTCGCTGGAGCTACGGCGGTTGTCCATCACCTGAGCAAAAAAAGCTGGAAAAAAATTTATAAATAATAAAAATAAAGTATTCTACTTTAAATATAGCTATTAATTGTATTGAACATATCACTCTTAGTTATAGGATGTGATTAATCTAAACTATAGTTACTAAATATAAATATGTACTAGTAGTTAGTTACGCCATATAGTTTTCCCTTAATTTTTACTCTTTAAAAACGAATTTATGTCTGGCGGGTTCTTTAAGGACGTGGGACATAACTTGTGGGATATCATAATATAAAAGCGAAAATATAAACTTATGCCCTGCGAAAAAGTTATTTGCATTGTGAGACAAAAATTAAAGACCATCACAACAGGAGACAAAAGTAGAAATGACCCGACTTTTTATCCTTCCTATGAAAAGGAAATTAGTTAAGAGTCCAACCTCATTTAGGAACCTCCCCAAATATAATCATCAAATAATTATATAATTTAATTCATATAAACAAATCAGTTAATAATATGGGGGTCATAGATTTAAATAATCTTAATGAAAAATCTAACATGTATCATGTATGCATGTACTTATTTTCATCTTGATTACTATCGTAGAATTTGTAGTTTGTATTTTTTTAAGTCAATCAAGTTGTTGGTTGAATTTTTGAATGTGTTACATGGCCTATGATGTTCTAGTCGGTGACCACAAAATTACAATTCACAACTTTCTAATTGTAGGCCCCATATGAAAACAGATGGTCACTGTTTGACTAAGTCTTGAAATGTAATTGAAAAAGATCAATTTTTAATGTGAGACAAAAATATTTTTAAATAAATTCAGAGAAAGACTAATACAATCATGAACAAGTGCAAAAATTGCTAATGTCGTAAACTTGAATCAAAAGGAAGAAATGATACGGGGAAGTTTTAATTTCGAGATCGTTTCTAGTAAAACTCGTAGTAGTCTGGTATGATGGTAATACTAGCTCAAATAACTAGTAACACCAGTTAGCATTTAGCAAGACTTCTTACGTTTAATTGTCCGGTTTCCTTTCAAATGGGTTGGCCTTTAATTTTGCCTTTCAAATGGGCTGGTCTTTAATTTTTACTCTTTAAAAACGAATTTATGTCTGGCGGGCTTAAGTTCTTTAAGGACACGGAACATAATTTGTGGAATATCATAATATGAAGGCGAAAATATAAACTTATGTTCCGCAAAAAAATTATTTGCATTGTGCGACAAAATTAAAGATCATCACAATAGTGGACAAAAGTGCAAATGACCCGACTTTTTATCCTTCCTATAAAAAGGAAATTATTTAAGAGTCCAACCTCATTTACTAGCCTTCCCGAATATAACCATCAAATAATTATATAATTTAACTCATATAAACAAATCAGTTAATAATACGTGGGTGATAAATTTAAATAATCTTAATGAAAAATCTAACTTGTATAATGTATGCATGTACTTATTTTCATCTTGATTACTATCGTAGACTTTGTAGTTTGTTTTTTTCAAGTCAATCAAGTTGTTGGTTGAATTTTCGAATGTATTACATGGCCTGTGATGTTCTAGATGATAATAGTCGGTGACCACAAAATTACAATTCACAACTTTCTAATTGTAGGCCCCATATGATAACAGATGGTCACTTTTTGACTAGGTCTTGAAATGTAATTGAAAAAGATCAATTTTTAATGTGAGACAAAAATATTTTTAAATAAATTCAGAGAAAGACTAATACAACGCGTTGGGATTCGATTTTTTTACGAGTAAATAAAATTACATTAACACGTGATGGAGTTTCGAGGGATATTTATCTTTCGGGTCACTTGTCCAAATTTATTTGTGTCACTTGGCATCTGGTTGAAAATGCTAGCAAGTAGCAACTATAGTAATCAGGAAATATACTTGCACATTTTGGGATATATAAGAAACACACGTCAGTCCATGCATTACTAAGAGGAATAAAGTTATTCGTGCAATTAGAGCAAGCACTTTCCCTTAATAGTTGTGCAAACGTTCTAGAGAAATTTATAATATTAAGGGTCACTCTACTTATTGCCTTCAACTTTTCAGTTGAATACTAAAGTCTTTCACAAGGTTCAGTGCACCCATTGCCGTTACATTGTCAATTATACATTCGGCATACAATCTAATTATGCTGCCAACCAAAGCGTAGAAATTTCTTTGCCGAAATCACAAAAGAAGAAATTGAAGAAAAATGAGTAGAGAAGGGAAAATTGAAATCTTTCGTTGTACTACAGTTATCAGTTCAAAGGAAAATACTAGGCCCAGTAAGTCAAAGAAATTTAGGAAATTACACCCACTGATCTTGAAAATGGGTGGTCTTGAACTTTTGACCCCCCGTTTGCCTCATGGCCAAATCTTCAAGGTCAAAAGTTAGCTGCCCATAAGTCCAAACTTGTTAAATTTGTAATTTGTCGCAACATAGGGAAAATGGGACAAAAGTTAAAAATCACCTAAAGAAATCTATGAAGATTTGATTGCAAATACGAACAAGACACTACTCACCAGAATTTTGAATCTTCTGATCCAGTAATGTCTAATATATGGTTTACAATAGATATTGAAGCCCAACTAGATCTACGATAAACTAATAAAACGACTAGGCCCAAAAAATTAAAACATTGTTCTTGCTTCGCTTTATACATAACGATGATCCTTTCAATAAGTACTACAAAATTAACGCAACTCTATCTAATTCTAAAATAATCAAACTTTTGATGCACCTTATTTAGTGTCAAACATGAGAAAATTCTGTATTTGTCAAAACTAGATCCTGTAATAACCTAATTTCATATCATGAATATCCTTGGGGACTAAAATCATGTTAACTATTTTAGTCGATTCCAGTGACAAAGGTTGATGAATTGTGACCAAAGATTAACAAGTTTAATAATATGTAATATTTCGGAGACTATTGACACACAAAAAATAGTGAGAAGAACGTTTTAAATATTATGTTATTTTTCCCAAAATGATTTGACACACAAAAATAGTGGATGCAGTGGTCTTATTGTCAATATAAAGAATGTCAAATTTTGCATAATTTGAATAAAACTCTGAATTGTTTTTTATTGTGTCAAAAAAATTATTTGCTTATAATATTTTAAAATTATAAAATAAGAGAAGTGCCGAGAGTTCAAAAAGAAATTGGAAAACTAAAAAATAAAAGAAATCTTTGGGGAAAATGAAAGGTTAGTGCAGTAATATGCGTGTTAAACATGTCTGTCCATCACCAAATTGGGCCCAAATGTTGGGAAGGGCCCACGGTCATTTTGCACTTTTGATCCTATTTTGTTTTGGTATTAATTTTTTCCCATTAAAATCGAACTTATGCCTAGAGAAGCATAAGTTACACATCATAATATCTACAAATTATGTCCGCATTCTTATAAAATTTATGTCCCGCTAGATATGAGTTTGATTTTAAAGGGAAAAATTAAAGACAGCCCATTTGAAGGACAACATTTGAAGACCAGTCCATTTCAAGGTCAAACCATGCAATTACTTCAGGGACCACCCCTCACTACTCACCCACTCACCAAACATGCTTTGAACCCACATTTACATGTTGCAACCTTTGAGCACGTACAGATTATGTTTGACCATTTCAAATTGGACATGTCACACATTTTGTCGGTGCAAAAAATAATTACTTTCGCTCGCTAAATATACAAAAAAAAATACTATTATGTATCAAATATGTATATTTTACGTATATTATACATTAATATATGAAAAATACATTTGCTGTCTATTTTGGTGGGCGGTTATTTATGTCAATTTCTATTTCTAATTCAGTCATGTCGTATACATAAATGGAATATTTATGCAGTGTGTTCTGACGGACAAAAAAATTACATACGATATCTATTTTGCAAAATATTATACTCCATACTTATGTAGAAAAAGTATTTACGAAATATTTCAATAGTTATGCATGTTATATACCTTCGAAGCATACAATTCACATTGCGTATACTTTATTAGTGAACGACATTATGATTGAACCATTCTTACTATACCCCAAGGGCACACAATCTACATAACTATCGACGCATAACTTTTAGGAGGAGGATTTTACAAATGGTTACAAGCGGGTTACATATTTTTTCACCCTGAATAATTATGGAAAGCCCCTCTATTTGGACCAAGAAATTGACTTGATGAAATTGTAGGACTAGTTTTTTTTTTTTTTTTTTTTTTTTTTTTTTTTTTGTTTATCTAAAAAATGGTAAAGTTGTTCATGTGAGGGAGTCGCGGGTTCGAGCCATTAAAACGGCGAGTAAATGCAAGGTAAAGCTACGTCTACAATAGAGCCCTTGTGGTCCGGCTTCGGCCCCCCTCACAAGATACGAGCTTGAAGATCATTGAAAATCGCCCTTTGTTCCATCTAAAACGGATATACGTAAAAATGCAACAGTTTAATCATTAAAAAATAGATAAGACACAAAACACATTTAAACTATGACGAAATTATCATCTACACACATAAATTATGCGGACGTCACATGCACTTTTTATTTATTTATATTATTTATTTCCTTCACTATTTATCTAGTAAACAAACTAAGTTAAATCTCAGTATATTCAAACATGCACGGACTTATTCAAAACCAAAAAAATGGTCGTAATGCCTTTCTTCATTCAATTTTTTCAAATCCAAACGATCAAATCCTCGTCCTCTTTCAAGCCCTTCGTCCTCCGACTTTCACTGGAGTGTCGGAAACATTGAATGCAGTGGGACATAATGGTGCAATTAATTCAACTAATTTCACTGGAGTGGTCGTTTA
This sequence comes from Lycium ferocissimum, assembly GCF_029784015.1. Lineage (NCBI taxonomy): Eukaryota > Viridiplantae > Streptophyta > Magnoliopsida > Solanales > Solanaceae > Lycium > Lycium ferocissimum. The sequence continues at coordinate 45,564,570 of NC_081353.1, read as the reverse complement.
TGCCAAATGGCGACACCTCAATTGCTAAATTCAACGCACTTCGTTTTCAAATTCAAGAAAACGCGTTCTTCCCTTTTAATACCAGCTAAAATGGCAAAGGACAAAACTAGACAGGAAATTTTTTCAAAAATTACCCAGATAGTCATTCATGTGGTTTTATTAATTAAAGTTTACTCATCTTCTTTAATTTTCAATCTATTCGGACTATACTTAGTGCTCGTTTCGTTGCACAATAAAGTATTTAACTTGTATTAAGTTCAGCATTACACAATTCTCCCTCGTCCCAAATTAGCTATTGTGATTTTTAAAAATAATTGTCTCAAATTATTTGTAATTTTAAAATTTCAACATCCTCACTAAGGTTTGCCTCACCGTACTGAGAGTGTCAAGCTCTGACCCCATATTTCTCACGACCCAAGCTGATGATGACATGTAATTGGCCTTTTAATTTGCAGATTAGACCTCAAAAATTTATTCCTCAACTACATTATCATCAAACTCAAGAGCACACATACCATATGAACTTGTGTTATGATGAACTGCTCATTTCCTCTCCCTTTTCAATATCTCGATTCAATTGATCCATCTGATTCTGAAAGCAACATAATCAATATTTTAATATGATACTGTGCATGTACAATTTCAACAAAACATATGGTGCAACGTGAAGATTGATCTTTGTCAAGTTGCATCTCAAAATAATAGCTTAAGTAAGCATGCATCTAAAAATTATGGCTTAAATAACTTGATTTTATTAGCCATTCATTGCATCTACATCCAAGAAAACAAGTTGTCTTAAGAAGAAGGCACTAGAGGTTTGTGAAACTAATTAATCTTCATGCTCTCTTTCTATTATCAAGTATCAAGTATCATTAAACTTTAATTTGTCACCGTATATATTGTTAATTTTAAAAGAAAATAAAGTAGAAGAGAAATTACAAGAAGATGGCAAAGAAAAAAGGAAATTCTTTGTTCTTTTCCTATCTTTCCTAGTAATTTTATTGTATTTATTTTATAAAACTTTCTCCTAAAACTAAGATGACGAAAAAAATATTGACAACACTAGATTTTAGACAGTGCATGCATTAGGTTTTGGTAATGTACTTTTACAAAAAGTTTGAAATATATTTTTGGTGATATTGTAATAAAAATGTCGTTGAAGATTTGATTTCAAATAAGCTATGAGGACTTTTAATTTATGATTTATTAATTCCTTTAGTTAGAGGAAAAAATCCTTAATGTGGAAATAATACGTTGGTAATTAAGATAATTAAGTAGTAACTTGCAAATGACACAGCAAGACAAATTTCAGACAAAGAAAAGAATAGGCTATACCGTTAATTGATTTACTTTTATTTGAATGATTACTTAGAAATTAATTTAATGAGCCAACTATTACTATTATTCTTTTATAATTTGGAAAAAACAAGCTACGTGCAAAAGTATGATGACACATTATTGAAATTTTGATTGGTTTTGGGAACAATCAACTTATCAATAAGTAGAGGACCCATAAGACATGCCCCGAGTTTCATTCTACCAATTAAAAAAGAAAATGAAGAATATATTCGTTCCTATTAAAGGAAAAAAAGGGAATATCGATGTGATTAATATGGAAAAAAAATATTTTCTAAAAAAAAAAAAAAAAAAAAAATTTCATATTGGACTGATCAAATGTATTTTGAAAAATATTTGTTTTCCTATTAAAATCAGGAAATTGACTTCCTCGATAGAATTTTTTTTTAAAAAAAGTTCCATGAATGACATTCATGATCGTAGAATTCAAGCGTAATGTTTCGATTTAAATTCGGTCTCACATTTTCCCATCCTTTACTTAGTTGTCTCAATCACATCGATCCTGAATTATATGTCCAATTAAATATTCTCGCCCTTACTCTTTCGGTTGTATTAACCACTTAGACGGTGAGTTCCTGTATTCCATTTCATTGGCAATTGAAATAGATCTAAACGGATTGCGCGGTGTCCCGAAGCACAATCTATTCGCCTTTAGTAAAAAAATATATATTTAAAAATGAATCCACTCTGTTTACACTGATGCTGCAAAGAGATCCTAAAGTTTAGATCAATAAAAAAAAATTGTTCAACACTAAACATTTAATTAATAATCCGTTATAAATGATAATTAACATGTTATTATGCAGTATTAATACTACCAAGTTGATAATTACATGTAAATATTATGAGGGGATCAGATCCAGGTAGTGGCGCCGCAAATCAATGAATTTGTACCAAATTACTCAACTGTCCACGTGGGACAAAACATATCTTTTGCACGCCGCAGCCACCTGATCTCCGCCTGAGCCTCCGCCGCAATCAAAAGCTTCTGTTTTAGAATATAATATATGCGCACTAGTTGTTGACCATTGCAACTTGCAAAAAATGAATGTTGTGTAATTTACTCTTTGTTCTTTTTTTTTTTTTTTGGTCAATTCTTTTATGATAGGATTATTGAAGCATATATTTACTAGCTAGATAAAATGATAGAGCAAGTTTATAACGATTTACCACCATTACAAAACTCTTCAATTTTTCTTAGTTCTTAAACTTAGAGAAACGTTTGGCTCGTGGATTAAGTTATCTCGGAATTATAATTCTTAGATTAACTTATTCACCTCTCATGTGAGATTAAATAACTCTAACTTTGATGGAATAAGGTGGGATATATGGGGATTAAGTTTGTGATTAAATTTATACTTTGTTTGGTTGAAGGTCTAATTTTATCCTAGGATTAGTTATACCTTCAACAACAAAGTATAAATTTAATCTTAGACTTAAGCCTGAGATATCTCACATGAACCAAACGACCCCTTAGGGTGTGTTTGGTACGAAGAAAAAAAATTCTACAGAAAATAAGTGAAATTCTTATTTATTTAAGGTGTTTGTAAGTAAGCGTAAAAATTTATCTCAAAAGCATTTTATATAATTTAGACAAACACTATGAGAGTGGGGGTGAGACCCTGGTGGGTAGGATGGTGAAGGTGGTGTGGATGAGGGCTATGTTGGTGGGGATGGAGGTGGAGGTGGGGTGTGTTGGAGGGTGGGAGGAGACAATTAGTGTGGCATGTTACTTAGAACTTGTATCCCTACTTTCGCTAAGAAAGTCATTTTTCTAAAAAATTTTAACCAATCAAACATGAAAAAAATTGAAAAATATTTTGTCCGTACCAGCACATGCACCCTTAGTTTTGCGACTATTAAAGTATATTATGATGATAAAAACAACTTATTGAGATGGAGAGTCTCAAGGGAAACTTTTGACAAAGGTTTGATTCAACTTTATGAAGAAAAAAAAATCACCATAAACAAAAATATTACTATACAAGCATTCATGTCTGATTTGAACTTTGAAGGCAGAGGATGAACCTATTGCCGATTACTACATAGGCTCTCTCACTTCATATATGATAGTTATTATTTTTAAAGTAGAACATTAGCCGTTTAAGTGGAGATTAGAACAAATACAAACTAAATTCCCTTATCATAAAAAAGCATAAAATGGCAAATGATAGGTCCTCACAACTACACAAGCATTTTTAATTCGTTAAAATGTGTGGTTATAAGATGCTAATGAAGATGTTAATATTATCTCTAATCATTTCATTCATTAAAAATAATCATTATCATGTGGTTATGGTTTTTGGTGATCTCTCTTTAAAAGACTCAATCAAACCCCAATTTTTTTATACTTAAGGATAATAATACTTACAAAATCATGCCACCAAAACGAAGTCAATTCTAAAAACAAAAGCCAAAAATCCCAATAGTTGCATCTCGAGTTGGAAAATTTTCCATTTTCCACAAGCAAACATGATCATGTGACTACCCCATGACCCTTTGCAATTAAATTATTAAAAATGATTTGAGTACTGCCTCTTTTATTGTACCATAAATTAGTGTCCAAACATTGAACCTGCCTATAAAATTTTAGAGCTTCTGACTTTTATTTTATTTAATATAATATTCACATACTTCTTCCAACTTCAATGACAACCCTAATATTAGTCTTTAACAAATTCCGTTACGAAGTTATCCTCAGCCGGCGTTTGGATAATTTTATTGGTTTGTTTCAATATCTATTCCATGACCAGAAAAAAATAAGTTTCTAGAACATATAAAAATCTAGGTGCTAAAAGGAATGATCTAATTAAACATAAAATCATATGCAATAGAATTATCTCAATAAATCTCTTAAAATCTAACACAAATTTAGTAGCAGAACATAGTGGAACAAAGATTCTATCAGTTGGGATTAAACAAGTTATTCGCATAATAAGTGCAAATTTAAAAGAATACATTTGAACAATAATACCAAAAAAATAACTGGAATTAGCTACGAACTTCGTCGCTAAATGACTTGAAGCTAATGAGCATCTGTCGCTAAATTGCTCGTAGTTGACAAACATACGTCGCTAATTCGTCGCTAAATAAACTAGCGATAAATTTTTAGCTACGTTATTTGTCCGTCGCTACAAAAGTGAACTAAATGTTCTTACAATTTGATTTGAAAATGGGACATAGTTGATTGTATTTAAAATAAACAGTAGCTTTTGAAATTTCAATAAAAAAAAGCCATAAATTGAAATGAAAAAGCCACAAATTTAGGCATGGAAAACAATGAAACAAAAAATAAGTAAAGACAAACAGAATTAATGGCCATGGTGCAGCTAGTGTGAACCTATCTGGTCAATAAACGCACTATAGAATTATCATGAGAGGAGTTGAATGAAAACCGACAGGTGTAAGCAAGGAAATCACACGTGTCATTAGACCATTTAAATGTCACTATTGTATTGGTTACAAATCCTACTTTGAAGATTAGTTACCTAAAAGAGACCGGTAGATCGAAAATATGCCGTCCTATTTTATGTGTCACTATTACACCGATATTTAAGAATAAAGGAAAATTGTTTGAATGTGTGATTAACTCTTAAATATTTGTGTTCTTATAAATTATCTTATTAAAAATAAATAAATATTTTAAAACTAAATGATCTCTAAATATGAAAAATAACATTCTTTCATAGATAAACTAAAAAAAAAAAAGAATAAAAACTTACATGCATCGAATATTTACTCTACATTAATAAATACTCCCTCCGTTTCAATTTATGTAAACCTATTTCCTTATTAGTAATTGGTTAACGAATCTTTTCTATATTTGGAAACACTTTACCTTTATGTAATGATTTATAGCCACACAAAATATGTGTGACTCATTTAATACCATAAGTTTAAAAGTCTTCTCTACTTTCTTAAACTCCGTGCCCAATCAAATGGGTTCACATAAATTGAAACCGAGGGAGTATAAAACCTTTATTTCAATTTATGTGAACTCATTTTCTTATTAGTTCGTGCCAAAAACAATAACATCTTTCTATATTTGGAAATAATTTACCTTTATGCAATGATTTATAGTCACACAAAATATATGTGACTCATTTTACATCACAAGTTTAAAAGTCTCCTATACTTTCTTAAACTCCGTGCCCAGTCAAATGAGTGCACATAATTGAAACAGAAGGAGTGTATTTTATAGAGACACTTTTAGCATTTAATTATAATTAAATAATATATATTCTCACTTTAATTTATTTATTCTCAAAATTAATTATTTAATTAAGTATAAATACAAATTAAGAATATATATATATATATATTAAATGTGATAAATTAGAACGAAGGAATAATGGAATAAAAAAAGCAGGAGGGTCAAGTTAGAAAAAGATAAGAGTGGAAAGAAAGAAAGAAAAAAACACAATAAAAATGAGTGTGAGAAACGAGGAGGGTTAAGGATGTAATAAAACAATTGTTCAAACTTCAATGAGGCTATAAAAGGAGACATATGAGAAGATAACCACACACACAAAAAAAAAAGAGTGAGGCTGAGAGAGAGAGATACACTATCTATTTCTCACACCTGCACACACCACACATAAAAAATTTAAGCAAAGTTTTAAATTTCTTCAAAATCATTAGTTTTCTTTAATTTTTATATTTTCTAATTCCCCCTTCTGTATCATCCCACTTCTTTAATCCCTTTCTGTTAACAATCTGTCTTTCAAGAACAATTCTTGGTTTTTAAGGTTTGTGTTTCTGAGGTTTTATAATTTGAAAAATGCAAACTTAAGACAAAGATATTTTTTTAAAAAGCCAGGTGTTTTCAGAATTGAGATTTTCCGTAAATTTGTAGAGTTCAGTCATTCTTTTTTTTTCCCTTCAAAAATCAGCTTAGAGGGCTTATTAGTTGTCCCTCAAAGGTTGATCTTTTTTTCTTAATTACAGGATTAAAGAGGTTGTTATTTGAAGAACTCTTTTTAAATCCACCACTTTGTTCACATTTTATTTGTGATCAATCACCTGTTCTCTTTTATTTGATAAGAAACAGGTTGATCTTTTAATTTCTTTAATTAATTAAATTTGTGTTATGGCAGCTACAATGGATTTTTGGACTGGTACACTTTTAGATCTTAACTCATCAAACTCTTTACAGGGTGGTGGTGAACTTATGGAAGCACTTGCACCTTTTATTAAAAGTGCTTCTAATTCTCCTATTAATTATCCTTCTAATTCACCTTCTTCTTTTCCCTCTAATGATTTTCAATCTTTTCCCCCTATTTCTTCTTCCCCTTCTCTCTCTGCTTCAACTTCATATCCCTACTATTCATTTTCTTCCTCAACTCAGCCCGATACGAGCTATAATGGTTGCTCCACTTCCCTAACGATAGACCCTGCATTTTCACAAGGGTTTTCGGGCTTGGAAGCGGAGCAACCGGGCTCAATTGGGCTTAATGACTTAACACAAGCCCAACTTCACCAACTCCAAGCCCAACTCTACCTCCAAAACAACCCCCAGCAACAACAACAAATTATGCCAGCTGGCATTTCCAATCATAAACATTATGCTTCTTTTTTGGGCCCCAAGCCCGTTTGCATGAAGCAAACGGGTTCTGGGCCCGCAAAACCCCCAAAGCTCTACCGTGGCGTTAGACAACGCCACTGGGGAAAATGGGTGGCAGAGATCCGATTGCCAAAGAACAGGACCAGGCTTTGGCTTGGCACCTTTGACACCGCTGAGGAGGCCGCCTTGGCATATGACAAGGCGGCCTATAAACTCAGAGGCGACTTCGCTCGCCTCAATTTCCCCCACTTACGCCACAATGGATCGTTAATTGGGGGAGAATTCGGCGAGTACAAGCCGCTTCATTCCTCAGTGGATGCCAAGTTGCAAGCCATTTGTCAGGATTTAGCACAAGGCAAGAAAATCGACACTAAAAAGAAGCGTAAAGCGCCTTCTAAGGTGGAGGTTGTGGTGGCAGAGAAAGAAGAAATCAGGAAGATTGAAACCCGGTCGGAAAGTGATGGACCCGGGTCCGGGTCGGGCGGGTCATCCCCGATTTCGGAGTTGACTTTTTCGGAGTTCGTTGACGAGGATTCTATTTGGGACATGTGTTCCGAGAATTTCATGTTGGACAAGCATCCATCTCATGAGATTGATTGGGCTTCATTACTATAATTTGTTATTAGTTAAATTTAGAAATTCGGATTATGTAATTTTTTGTTTATAGATTGTTATTATAGGAATTAGGGGACAGCCATTGCAATGAGTTTTTGGTAATTGCATGGTTAGTCCTTAGATTTATTGGAAAAATCCAAACTGACCAGCTGGTGTTTTTTGTCAAGGCGAGGCAGTAGGATTTTTTTTTTATTATTATTATTTTTTATTTTTTATGTTGTATTTTGCTTTGTCTATTCAGTGTTTCTCTTTTCAGTATTTGTGAAATTTCATATTCTATTTTACCGAGCATAAGTCTACAAATTTAGCCATTTTGAAGATCGGGTAATAGATAATTACGAAATGTTTAGAATTTAGGGAACTGAATTTAGTTTCTTAAATAAAGAGTTCTGTTTTCATTTTTAGAAGAGTTACTTATTTTTTTTCCAGAAAGAAAATCGCAATTGGCTTTGATTTGGTCTCGTTATTAAGTACTAGGGGGGCGTTTGGTGCATGGTATAGGCTGGAATACTCCAGCATTAATTTTTTGTACCGTATTTAGTAGGAGGTATAAATTTATCTTAGGATATCCCACCTTATCCTGGGATTATTTTATCCCATTCCCAAGAAGTGGGATAAATTAGTCCGGAGATTATAATTCTGGGATAATTTTGGCTACCTACCAAATGACTACTAGGAGTATTAGGTTTTGGAAAATAGTTGTTTGATTTTGGTCAGAGAAGATCATTACTACAAAATCACTATTTTTCATTCTCACTGAATGTCGGTGGAAAAAACTTAAATAGTAGACACATAGAAAATTAGAAATTTTTTCAGCGTTTCAATGGGAATATATTTTCCACCATTTTCCAGTAAGATTATTCGGTGGGAATGAGATGGAAAAATTATATTTTAAGCACAAATATTCCATTGAATGTTAGCGGAAAAAATATCTGTTTCTAGTAGTGGATGTTTTTAGGAATTTTTTGTATCAGACTAGTTCTTACAAAAATATAGAAAATGAAAATATAAAGGATATTAAGATTGCAATTGGACATCCATGTACGTCTGGTGCATGGATATGCAATTGATATGAAGCTTTAGATGTGTGTTAATTGGCTGATTGATAAGATTGAGAACTAACCTACTATTTCAATTATATTGATAGTGTAATTTTTTATTTTTTTTACATCGTTGGCGTGTATAATTCAAATCTATTACTCCCACGGTTATAATTTGTATGGCATGGAATACATTGACACGAAGTTTCAGGAAAAAAAAAATATGGAATCTTCTAAAATTTGTGATTTTAAGCATGTAATATCATTTGTTTAGCTTAAAAATATTCAAATTGTCGCCTTTAAGTATGTCATAATATTTGTATAATTATATGAACTTCTCATTATAATTTAAAGTTAATTGTTTCTAAATTTAGAAGGGTATCAATTTTTTTCAAACGGACTACATTGAAAATTGGGACATATATGCAGTCCCTCCGTTCACTTTTACTTGTTCATTATACTAAAAATAAAATTTCACTTTTGCTTGTCCACTTTAGCATATCAAGGAAAGACAGACTTTTTTTTTTCTTGTTTTACCTTCAATATTAATTCTTTGTTCCTATGTCGAGGGTCTACTAGAAATTACCTCTCTGCCATGGTAGAGGTAAGGTCTGCATACATTCTACCCTCCCCAGACCCCACTTGGTGGGATTTCACTGGGTATGTTGTTATTGTTGTTTTATTACCCTTAATATTAATTACTGATTTTCAAATTATTCTTCAAGTCCAATGAGACTATACAGTAATATGAGTATTATAGTAAAATCTATATTTCATTTATTAAATCTTAAGGGGCGTGCCACGTCAAAAATGATAAAGTAAAAGTGAACAGATGGAGTGGTAGATAGAGTAGTAATAATCAATAATCAATAGTAATAGCAAAGGCGACCATAAAAGATTGGAGTGACTCCAACTTTATTCTTTATCATTTAAATGCGGAGTTTTAAATTGACCAAAAATACTCGATTTTACCTTTCATTCTCTTACTTTATTTTTGAGTTTATTCCCCCCTAAGAAATTGATGAAAGAGAAAAGTGAAGTAAATTAAAGGTGTCTATAATCTCTCAAACCTTGAGAAGAAAAAGTAGTTGGAAGTTTGAATTTTGAATTTTGAATGTTCTAAAACCTCAACAAATGGAAATGTGGAAACCAAACAAGTCTAATCCTTCCAAATCCAACTACCAAACATGACCTCAAGATCTTAATTAGGATTAGAGATAATTACTCCACTAATTGACAAGTCTTTAGGCCTTAGTTAAGACGGCAAATAGCTGTCACTCTGTTCCTAGTCAAGCA
>NC_081353.1:45520206-45554600 GCF_029784015.1 Lycium ferocissimum | reverse complement strand
TGCATAACATTTACATAGCACGACATTGCATTGCATTGCATTGCATAACACTCCATTTGAATGGTCATTCATGTGTTGTACGGCACATTCTACGATTGATTCTTGATTTGTGAATTCATCGAGTTGTTGTTTGTGAGTATTTATTTTAAAGGTTGGATGGAATCGAGGTTTATAGAATTCTCCCTAGGCTTATAATCGAGATATTGAGATCCACTGTGACTATCGTTAATGCAAGACTTTCGTGCTAGATGTGTGGCGTGTTTGATTACTTATCTTGCTTACTTGTTAGTTGCTTCTTGTTTATATGCGTGAACTAACCATTGTCGGCCTATGATACCTACGAGCCTAGTGTTGTGCTCATACTACTCTTGCTACACTCCTCATCCGGAGTGTAGAAGTTATTTTCGGGTGATGTTCGGAGTCTCGACCGTTTCGAGGCATTCGTCAAAGACGTTTGGGTGAGCTATTGCAACCCGGTCTCTCCTTAGATTTCTCGTTGTTCTCTATCCTTAAACGAAGTCGTATCCGGTTTTAGTCCGTTATCTATTCAAATTGTAAACTTCTTAGAAGCTTTTGTAGTCTAGACCGTATTTTGGGGAATTTCTTATAATAATAGCATTTATTCCGCATGTTGTATCAAATTAAGGTAGTTATGACGAAGGGTTCGCCCACCAGGGAAGGTTAGTGTGGGTGCCCGCATGATCCATGATTTGGGTCGTGACATTTGGCTTAACTTATAAGTTGCTGAAAACACCTTATAAGCTGTTTTCAGTTTTTTTGAGTGTTTGATTGGCCAGTTTATAAGTCATTTTGTGCTTAAAATAAGCCCAAAAAAATAAGTTGGGATAGCCCAACTTATTTTTTTGGCTTATAAGTTATTTTCAACTTATAAGTAACTATTTTTAAGGTAAGCCAAACGGGCCCTTAATCTTTTTATTTTGATTCAAAATAAATAGCGTTTTACATACTCAAAAAAGAATTGATCGTTTTTCAAATTTACCACTATCAAATGCTTAGGTAAAAATACTTTAGCTCTCAAGGAGTGAGTAAATTTTGCAATAGCTGTGTCCAAGCTAAAAACATCATTGTATATGAACCGGAGGGAGTATACTGCAAGTTATTTTTTATGTAATCATTCTTGTTGAAAATTTGTTGGTCCAATTATTTTGAATTTATGTTGAGTAAACTCATTAATTAAATGGGTAAAACACTGCCTATTGAAAGATTCTCATTTTTAGAGCTCAAACTCGAATTATTTAGTTAAAAATGAAGGGATCACAATAATCTTACCACACCTTTTGTACGCATTAAGGAAAATTCTTTTATCACATTATCGTTTTTTATTGCCGGAAAATAGGTCCAAAATTCGTTTATCAATTTTCATTTTAATACAACACTTCATAACTCAAGAGGGAAATTAACTTAAGCATTTGATATGTCTTCTGTGTTTGAAATAAATTAATACTCCCTCCGGATCAAAAGAAGAGTCCATTTAGTCTTTTTTTCTTGTATCAAAAAAAAAGTTCACTTAGCAAATCAAGAAAGAATTAACCTTGTTTTTCCCTATTTGCTCCTATTAAGTGTTATATGATCAAATCCAATGCCTATTTAATTAGGGATAGTTTAATCAAATTACTTATTTTTATCTAGGAGTAAGTATTTTTTTAAAACGTGTGTAAATGACTAAGTAGACTTTTTTTTTTTTTTTTTAAATCCAGAGGGAGTATTAGTAAACTGGTAAGTGTAAGCAATCTGTTATTGAATGGCAATCAATCTCTATGTCAAATGAGTTTTCTCCACAAAGGCAAGTTGCTGGTGTGCATTTATTATCTTACCCCACATTTCACAGTTACTCTAGTCAATGAATATGAGATGAGTACTCTCACCGTCCATGTTTACTTCCCTTGTATGAATCGGAACACCATTAAGAAGGAATAAATAAAATGAAAATTTTATTATATCACATTTAATTATGAAGTATAAGGCATCTCATTTTTTTTTTTAAAGGTTTTTATTACATAGGGGTAAGAGAAGGGAAAATGAGAAAAGAGATTACAATATGGGGATTCGAACCTTCACTAACAAGGTGAAAGTTCAGGTAGTCAACCAACTGGTTTACTAAATCCCTACTAAGGCATCTCATTCATTGTGAAATGAATTGAAAATAATTAGTACTTGATAATAAAAGTAAAATAAGTATAAAATAGCAAAATTGTTTATTGATTTCCAAACGGGACAAGTAAAAATGAATATTTATTTTGAGTAGGCATACAATGATAGATACCTTAACCTTGGCTTCAACTGACAAATAAAAACCCCAATTTTGAGAATGCTCATCTAAATACCTCGACTTGGTTTAAGTTAGTTACATCCTACATGGCATTTCGCGTGAGTTACATGGCATTTGCACGTGTTTACGGGGCCAATACACACCAAGTTGAGGTGTCTAGATGTACATTCTCAAAATTGAAGTGTTTACTTAAAGCTAAGGCCAAGTTAAGGTGTTTATCTATGTACAATGCCTTTTTAGTACACTGAATAAGTAAAAGTGGACGGAGGGAGTATTACACTGCACCTTCCCGTAGAGTCATTCATAGCATTTTTAACGTTATTTCTTACTCCCTCTTCGGGCTCTTTTGATTATACTTTATCTGATATATTTTCCTTTTTAGTCCGTCAAAAGAGAATAATAAATTTTAAAATTTGAAAAATATTTTAGAAAATAAAAGAAATGATCTTGGGAATAGAATCAAATAAAAAAAAAACTTCTTTTCCCGGACGACTCACCATTGTTCACTTTGCAATTTGCATGTGCTCAAAATAATTATTCATATGATGAAGTGACTAGGGGCCGTTTGGTCCTTGATAATTTTTATATTTTTTCAGAATCATGTAAGAACATAGAATTGTTATAATTTTTCAGAATTCAACTATATTGCGGAATTTGAAAATTTTCAAATATCCACTTTCAGAATTTTCACTCCAAAACTCACAAAATTCAATATTTTTTCAAGTAGTATTCATGTCCAAATACAACTCCAATTTTTTTCGTAAAAAAAAAAAAAAACTCCAATTTCCGCATACCATTTTTCAACTTTTTTTCAAATACTACTTTTCTTCTTTTTCAAATTTCATATTTTTAATGTCCAAGCGCCCACAAAATTTTTCAAAATTCATCTCAAAGCCGATCATTAGAGTCATCATTTCCACTCAAAGATCCCAATTTCCACGTCTAAACTTTAAAGAATGCATAAAACACGAAAGGGACAGAAAGAAAGGCTAGTAGAATCATTCAAAATCTCACTTTTCTTCATTTGTTGATATTCTATTTTGTTTTGTGCTTAAAATTGTTGGGCTGTTCCTTGATATCCAATCAAAAGCAGACATTATGTGTGAACGGGAGAGGGAAAAGGTAGCCTCTATTTTAGAAAGGCTTTGCATTCAAGCTGAAGTAAAGGATATGCCAAGTGGGATGATGACTATCTTTCTTTGAAATATCAAGTGAAAAGATATTCATGTTTTTATTTGAAATTATTTGTGCAATTTCTCTCTCTTCTTAGAAAAGAAAAGGAAGGTTCGAAATATAGGGGTCCAACTAATTAGATTCACTCCGTTTTTCAGAAATAACTTTATTCTCAAGGTTCAAATTTAAAACCTTTAATTTAGAGAGAACAACTCTCAACCATTTCATCACAACCTTCGATGATTCTTTTTGTTGGATGTTGAATTTGTTATGCTATAATTTTCTATATTAATTAGTTATTTAATTGCAGGATTAATCCAATATTTGATTTAGTAGCATATTCAATTTCTTAGGTATAGTAAGAGTCTAATACTACTTTGATTGTAGGGGGCTTTGTTTATTTGAGTATTTAAAGTCTTAAATTTATTGAACTTTTAAGAGCTATCTTCTATATTTTTTTTTACCTTGGTGCTTGTATGGAGAAATCATAACACTTCTGTGGGATTCTTTTTAAATTTTATTTTTTTCATTCCTTTATACTCCATACCTCAAAGAATGGTGCTTCGATCCATTGCGAAAATTAATGTTTTCTGCTTTATTTTGCGTGCTATTGATTTATTAGTTCATTCAGAGAAGACTTACATAAATTAATAAATAGAGAGAGTAATAGCTTTCCACTTATTCTCAAGTAACGTAACTCAACTTGATTCATTAATTATCTAAATTGAAAGCAATATATGACTAAGTCGATCCATTTCACGCATTAGTTAAATTTGGAACCAATATACGACTAAGGCCTCATTTGTTTGCACTTATTAGATGCAATCCTAATGTTAAATACCTAAGCCTCCATTAAGTGCATTTGTTTGCATTAAGATATAAGCACTTATTGGGTCTGAATATGTCTTAATCATTAAGATCTTGAATCAAGTCTTAATATCATTAAGAGATATTTTTGTTTGGAATTTTTTTATCATCAGTTCCAACCCCTACCCCAACCTTCCACCTCAACACCACCCCCACCCATCCACGTCAACCCCACCCCACCATCCTCACCCATCCACCTCAACCCCACCCCACCACCCACCCACCCTCCACTCCAACCCCCACTCCCCACCACTACCACCAACCCCAATCCAACCCCACACCACTCACCCCCACTCCCCACCAACTCCACCATCAACCCCTACCCCATACCACCCCACTCCTCCTACCCCACCTCCCACCACCAACCCCACCCCCATTACCTCCCACCCCTCACCCCAAGCACCCGCCACCCACTCACCTCTCCACCCCCACTCACCACCTATCACGACTACAAAACATCTCCATCATTACTAGTGAACATAAATGTTTCATTTTTTAATTTTCTACTAATTAGTTACTATTTAATTTGAATTGTATATTTATTATGTTTAAAAAATACATTATGCACGTTCAGATATTGAAAAACAAACAGTCTTAATCATTCAGTGTTCAAACCTAGAGACAACATCTTAATTATTCGGATAATGCGTTCGAATTCGAACGTCTCAATCTTAATGAAAAAACAAATGAGCCTAAGTCAATAATTCAGACTAAGTCAATAATTCATCTCGTTTTTCTTATGTGGAAATGATCTTTCTAAAGAGGTTTTGCAAAGAGGTAGTTGTTCTACTACTGGTTTTAGGATACAATTAATTTGACATCGATTTGGACGTTCCAACTCACCACGTTTGGTTGAGTCAGCATGTTATCTTAAAGGTACATGTGACGATATTCACAGCATAGAATGACAAATATATTAAAATATATAATTGTTCATTTTGATAAATAGTAGGCTTGTTTACCCATTGGTGCAATTGAAATTATAAATTCAAATTATGAACAATACAAGGCCATTCTATACGCTGAAACTTAAAAGGGCTTGATGGTTTTGAAATTCTTTACCATTTGGTGAAAAATATGGTAAATGCACCACTGTACACTAGTTCAAATTATTAAGCCAGCGTTTGGCCATAAATTCCCAAAAAAAGTTTGAAAAACTTAATTTGGATGAAGCTTTTCAAGTTTTGAAACTGTGTTTGGCCATAGTTTTTCAAATCATATTTCACTTCTTGTTTTGGAAAACATGAAATATTACTTATACTCATAGGTTCTAAAAACTATCAGGAATATCCGACCATACAAAACATACATATTTGCTAATCCAAATTATGCAGAACATGATATTTTAATAACAACTGCTAATAACACACTTACTAGTTACTACAATTCAAATTATAATACAAAGATCCATTTTTACCTTTGCAACGGATTTCTACAATTGACAGAGACTGTTTGGCACAACTTAGCTTGTTCACTTTATAAAAGAAACTGTTTTAATTGTGGAAACATGGTAGATACGGCTTTAATGGAGGAACATGGTAGATAGAATTAGTTGGATCATAAATAGATGAGACTTTTTTTTTTTTATAAAATACAAAACTTTGAGGTAGTTTTTAAAAGGCCAAAACATAGATCTTGGACCAAAAACAGGTTTCAACCAGAATTTGAAATTTGAAGATTTATTTTCAGAATCTGTCAAAATTTTATGGCCAAATTAAACAAAGATTTGAAAAAAATCATCGAAATATGCTCTCAAAATCTATGGCCAAATGAGAGCTAAGTCTATTTTCAGTGCAAATCTAATTGTAGGCTCGGATACTAACTGAACTTAGCAACAAAAGATGGGGGTAAGTGCACTGATAGCCGATTTCAGGACCCTCATTTAAGGCATAGCGGAATTCCTAATTTTTGCAAGTTTTGCTCCTTTAAATCAACTATAGATGTTAGTTAAAATCAGAACAATATTGATGAAAAACAAGTAAGCCAAGACAACAACTTATCAAATCACTGCGCTGCGTCGTGGCAAGTCACTACCTTGAAAGTGATTTCGGACCGACTAAGGTGCAAATCGTTTAGCTTGATCACTCCCTAAAGTTCCACAGTACTTCCAAATACTTGCACTAGTGGCTGAAAGTTTGGAGTTTGCAAAAATTGAATTGCCTAGAAATTGGAAGGAAAAGAAGAACTTTAAAAAAAAAAAAAAAAAAAAAAAAGAGAGATGATTTTTCTGTGTGTATTATGTTCACCAATGACACAACTTATATAGGAGACACTAAAACACATTGTATCTATAGCTACGAAATGTAAGCTATGAATTTAAAAAGCGTAGCTATTGCCTAGTAATAGCCACAAAAATTTAAATTCCGCAGCTACCTGCAAATTCGTAAAATTTCTTAGCCACGAAAATTAAATTGACAAAGCTAATTTCTCTTTTTTTCTATAATTGCTAACAATCGTGGCAATATATACCTAAACAACTACAACTTTATTGCTACGATAAACTTTTATAGCTGATCATAAGTTTTTGCCACACGATAAAAGGTACTGTAGTAATAGTAACCTTTTACCCACAATAAGTTATTTGAAGCAAAATATTGTAGGTAAATAAATATTTTTGCTTCAAGTTATAAAAATTTATGGCAACAGTTAAATGATATAGCCACGAATGTTTTGCTAAAAAAAAAATAAAAAATTGTAGCTAATAATGAGTTTTTGCCATGGGTTGAAACTTGCTGTAGTAATAGTAACCTTTTAGCCACAATAAATTATTTCAAACAAAATGTTGTAACTAAATAAATATATTTGCTTCAAGTTATAAAAGATTGTGGCAATAGTTACATGATATAGCTATAGAATTTTTGCTATAATAAAATTTCGTAGCTAATTATTAATTTTTGCCACGTGTTGAGACTTATTATAGCAATATTAACTTTTGGCCATAAAAAATTACTTAAAATAAAATATTACAGCTAAATAAATATTTTTACTTCGAGTACTAAAAAGTTGTGGTAATAGTTGGCTTAATAGATATAGGTACTTGTCATGATGAAATCATGTAGCCACATATTTATTGTTGTGATAAAATTTCATAGGTAATAATTAGTATTTTTTAACACAAATTGAAATTTGTTGTAGCAATAGCTCTTTTTTATAAAATAAATAAAATAAAAATTTTGTGGGGGGGAAGAGAGGGGGGGGGGGGGGGGGGGGGTCACGCCGTGGGGTGTAAAAAAAAAAAACTTTGGGGGGGGGGGTAAATAAAAGTAATTTCTTTTTTCTAAAAATAAATAAAATAGAAAATTTTGTGGGAGGGAGGGGGGGTACGCGCCGGGGGTGGGTGGTGTAAAAGAACTTTTAAAAATTTTATTTTAAAAAGGATGGTGGGTTGGGTTGGGGGGGGAGGGGATGGTGGTTAGGGTTTATGGGTGTTGGGGTGGAGTTGGGGTAGGGGAGAGGGGGGGAATGCGTTTGTGTATTTTTATTAATTCGAAAATTATTTTCTCAAATTTTTATGGAAACGTTTTCTCCTATTTTGAGGAAAATATTTTGCTAATACTAAGTGCAACCAAATAAGAGAAAATAGAAAAACATTTTACGTCATACCAAACACACCCTAAGTCTTGCTCAAGTTCATCTTCATCAAGTGCTTCGAGAATTCTTATTTTACTCCGACTCGTTCAACCTGGACAATGTACCTTTATCGATTTTGTGCAATTAGTTGTTGATCGTTCTATTTAATTCAATTTTACATGTAATCTTTAAATATAATTTAAATAAACAGTTAGATTATCGATATAATGTTATTAGATGTTCATATAGTTCCATTCAGTTTAACTTTACACGATCTTACTTGTAATTGTAAGTTTTACATATAATTAATATAAATAGGTAACATTAAGCCCAACTCAAGCTTCATACAGGCACTTCAAGAATTGTTATTTGACTTGAACTTATTCTATCGATATAATACATTTTAGTGTAATTAGAGATGTTTATCGTTCGATGCGATTCAAATTTTACAGGCATACTTTTAAGTTCCAAATCGAATTTAATAAGTGGTGATTATATCTAATTACCTTTGATTAAGTAATTATATCGAATTTAAAGTACAAATTGTCACCAAGTCTCACTCAGGTAATTCATCTTGATCAAGTGTTTCGAGAATTATTATTTGAGCCAGACATGTTCAATCGAGACAATACTTTTATCGATCTAGTTTAATTAGGTGTTGATCGTTCTATTTAATTCAATTTAACATGGTATTAATTGTAAGTTCTAAATATAATTTAAATAGTTAAATCATATCTAATTAAATTTAATGACAATTTACGTTTGATTTAAACAAAACTTCATTAAGGCTCGCTCAAGTTTCATCCTCAACGTACAAATGCTTTCAAGAATTGTCATTTGACTGGGACCTCTACTATTGAAACAATACCTTTATCGATCTAATTTAAAAATTAGATGTTCACATGTAGTTTGATTTGACTTGATTATACGAGATTTTACTTGTAACTATAAGCTTAAATATTATTTAAATAAATAGATAATTGTGTCTAAATGTCTAACTCCAACTCCAGCTTCAGCTTCAGCGAGATCTAGTGCTTCGAGAATTGTTATTTGACTTGGACTTGATCTATCGGGACAATACCTTTATGATGCACTACTACTAATTCAATTACTTAATGATTATTATAATTTAATTATAATTAGTTGTCTTAAGATTAATAATTTAATATAGCTAATATAGAAGTGAATCAACACCACAATTTGTATCAAATAAGTATTAACTTCAAACAATGTCCAATAATTAATAAGTTATCAACTAAACTGGGTGAATCTAATTACTTTATATCAAATTGCAATGTATTCTCATAATGAAAATTCTTAGCTAACGTTTTTTATATTGTTCAGACTATTAGGAGGGAAACGTGATGAATTCAAAATAAGTTTCCTCTAATTTACTAAATTAAAAAGAAAGAGTTGTGCTGAAATTTGAAAACAAAAATAAAAACAAAAAAAGTTCCCTCCAAATTATTTCCCTCTAAATATTCTATCCTTAAATCATAGCTTCTTTTCCTATTAAAGAGTCTAAAACCCTAAAAGACTAATCACTTAAAACAGAATTTGTAGCTAAACACACATATAACTGCCACACAAATTAGAACATGAATACACATTTTTATTTCCATAGCAAATTAAAAAGCTCTTTTGCTACAAGCTTAACCCTCGTGACCAAAAAACATGGAATTATAGCTATGAGTTTTTGAATTCGTAGCTGGACATATACTCCAATAATTGCCATGTATTAAGAACATGGCTATAAATTTTCACCTTTCGTAGCAAATGAAGACTCTTTTTAGCTATAATGCTATTTCTTTCATGGCTAAATGCACAGATTCTTAGCTACAATGTGAAATTATTTGTGGCAACTACTTTAATTCACAGCTATGATTTTTTTAATTCGTAACTAATGCGAGTACTACTGCCACGAGACTAAGCTATAGAAATAGCCATAAAATTTGAGTTTGCGTGGCAAACACGTTTAAGCTTTTGCTACAATATAACAACTTGTGGCTACAATATGAAGATAGCTACAAATTTTTTTCTTCGTGGCAAAAGACTAATATCACTTGCTATAACTCTATAAGTATATTTTTTGTGGCAAAAATTTTCTACCATTGCAGCTACAACACAAATTTTTTGAGGCAATAGCCTGAATGTTCAGATAAATGCTATGAAAATTGGAAATTGTATACACTAAATATAGCTTAAATGATAAGGTGAAAACTCGCTACGAATGCAGTTAACCCATATACAAGATTCAGATCAACGACTGCACCGAGAGTCCTTTACAAAAATATTAGTACTCCTATAACAGTAAACTTGTTCATTTTCTGAATTTACTAGGCTATACAAAGCTAGGAAAAGAAAATCAAAACTTACAATCAAGTTACAAGCTAATACAAAGAGTGGGGGAAAAAAGAGAGGAGGAAATTCTGTTGAATTGAGAAAACAAGAATTCCTCCTGCAACAAGCTAATTAACTCAAGAATTTACCATAATGCTAGCTATCTATCTATCACTTGCTAAGACATTTCTGATTGCTTACATGACTATTTTTCGTCAATGTAGTCACACTAAAACTACAAGACACCCCAATATTTTTAATCTTTGAGCTTATCCCCCAAACTTTAAATTTGACAGGCACATCAATGGAGAGAGACAAAGACAAACGTTGTTCAAAATTCGTGCTATTCATGCTCCTTTCAACTTCTTCAGGCAATTTATCAACATTCTCGTTACCAAGAATAACCTCAAAATTATTCGAACTCTTAGGTTCTTGATCTAAATCAGGAAAATTCCCATGACCAATTTTTTTCTGCTTGAAATACAAAGAAATATCACCGTCCCCTTTATAATTGTATGTAATTCTTGACCTCTGATTCGGATTCTTGGTTTCAATTGTAACGTCGTACTCATATTGAGGACGTTTATCAAGTTGATTTTTTTGTAATTTCTTGACTAAGATTTGTTTCACGCTAAATTGTGGATCATCATGCTTGGTAAATAATTTGTTAAGACCTATTACCAAACCAATGATAATTCCAACAACAACTAACGCTACAACTACACATATACAGCGACGAGAGCAACAACAAGAACGAGAACTTCGCCCTTGTTGGTTTTGATTCCAGTGGTTCTCGACAATGAGGGCATTTTCGGGTGGTGGAACACGATAGATTTGATCTTTTGGGACTTGAACAACGTAAGTTCCCGAGGCAAAAGGCGGTAATTGAGTATTACAAACTGATAGAGGTAAAGGGTCATGGTGGCTAATATCGTCGTTAGTCGTTGTTTGGTTTTGGGGAAATTCATCATCGCCATGTTTTGGAGTTTGGGACCGCTCCTCCATGGAAATATGGAGAGCGGTGAAGATGGAGGCCTAAGGTGGTAAGTTTAATGATGGACAAAAGGTGATGGCTGAGTTTGCATGGGAATAGGTGGTTGCATTTGCATGGGGAAAAAAATGGGATGTTGAGCTTTGAGGGTGGAAAATTTAACATGTGTCTTCCCAATCAGTTTGTAACAATTAATACTTGTTTCTTGTACTAAATTTAATTGGTAGTCAAGCAATATAAATGTGTTATAGTTATATATACCCATCAATGTAAAGAGAATTTTTTACACTATCAGATTACTAAATTAGCTATAGGAAAGTTTTAAAAAATATATATATGAGATTTGTAATCTTTAGAATGCGATTGGTAACTTGTTTTAACAGCTACATGTAACTCGATGATGTAAAAATTTCATACACCAGCAACTGTATATATAACTTAAATTTCAAATTCTTTTATTGGTATGAAAGCAATGAAAATCTAAAATGAGAAAATTAAATTAAAAAAAGGAAAACAAAGAGTACTTTAATTTTGCGCTTTAACGGTCTAAACAATATTTACACAATAAGGTCATTGATTAGGCAATTACAAGCAAATCTCTATAATTAATAAACCTTAACTTATACTTGATATAAAAAAGTAACTAATCAACCTAATATACTTATTAATTAAAATTCTGAGAAGCGAAAAAAATCTCTACAATGTGAGTACTTTATAAGATCATGAGAGAACTCCATCCATATAAATGAACCATACATGTGAAAAAGGTTTCCCTACTAGCTTAACTAGAATTCTAGCTAGAACCTTATAGGAAACTGTCAATTTGAATCTAATTCAAGAATGAAATATTAGTACATATTGTTAAGATTCAAAATGGCTCAAAATTAATAATTTGCTAGCTGCTCAGATATGGGATGCAAGTCCGTTGTGTTCATTTGCATAGAATCCCATATCTCCTCCATAGGCCAGCACTCTTCATTACTAAAAAACAGAGCTGAGTTCACTTGCATCTCAGAACATATAATTGATGAAGTATTAAAATTATCTTCATTAGCAGTACTCATCATCATGTTGATTCCTTGAAGTACCCTTTGTTCAGAAAATTCAACATTTGGTTGTGTTGGGACCAAATTGTGTAGTAGGCTGTTGTACTCATTGTTTCCATACAAAAGATTGTTCAACTCCGATAATGACTCTTCAACCGATGGAACACTAGCCTTGGCACGTTCAAATTGTTCTTGTTCATCCGGCAACTGATAGTTATACTGATCTTGATCAGATGATGGATTATTAGGAATGTTACTAGGTAACCAGTAATAACAACCTGTCTCCATCTGTTCTTGTGGGACGACGTAGTCGATATCTTGATTTTGATACTCTAATATAGGCTCCTCAAAAACGGTGTTCGTTATCTCCATAGGATTGATCTCATGAGTATTCGAACAAACCTTAACCTGATTTTCATATTGGAGACACGACGATCCAATATTCTCATATCCGGCATAATTAGCACAAAATCCTTTATTCTGATCATCGACAATTACTTGGTCCATAGGCTGCTCAAAAACGGGGCTCATTATCTCTTGAGGATTTTGCAAAATATTAACCTGGTTTTGACGGACACACGACATTAATCCAATATTTTCAGCCTCGTTGTGATCAGAGTTAATACTAGCACAAATTGATCCATTATTCTGATCATGATCACCATGGACCGCCACCTTCCTCTTAATGCGACACAAAACGTAGTCCTCGTGTTGAATTTGACGACGTGTTTTTAACCCCTTTAGGATAGTACCACTAAGAAAGTATTCTTTCATAATCCACACGATTCTTTGATCCGAATCACTATCTTTATCGTAAAAACGATAGCTTTTCTTGAACCCTATGATCACTGAACCTTTTTTATTCAAAATAGATTTACCTCTGTCAAGTCCCTTCCATGTTCCACCTCCAACAACTCTCCTGTTAAAATTTTTACCATTGGCGGATTTTTTCTTTAATTGAGTGAAAAAGTAACTCGCATCACATAAATCTCCAAATATATCAGATGGCTTCTTGTTACCATATAAGTCTATATGCTGAATATCATCACATTCAATAGACTTGCCACATACAAACTTGATTAGATAGTTTATGAGTTCATCGTCGTGTGGACGATACCTGAACCCCAATGAATCTGATGAACAATTGCTTCCTCCACTATTAGTCATCATGATCAACTGAAGAAATTGAACAAGAAAGCAAGAATAGTAATTTTTTTAGTAGATAGAAAGCAACGTAAAAGCACTACTATATATATAGAGAGAGAGTATGTCCGATTCCAAAAACCATTAGGAAATAAAGGTTGCAAGAATACTTTAAAATATTTTAATTTTAGAATTATATTTCGCCTAATTAATATACATTGTTGTTTCCTTTTCTTGTTACAAAAGTAAGCCGCTTTTATTGTGTTGAAAAACCGAAAATAATTAGGATACTACCAAAACAATTAAGGAAACTCCTAGAGGCCTAAGGTAATTTAAATTAAAAAAAAAAAAAAAAAAAACTATTCAAGATTTGAAAACTGTAACTAATTAGAACAATTAAGAAACTCCTACGCTTTAAGCTCCAAATCATCCTCAAACTTATGTATAACTGTTTGTTTAAGATCAAAATGATTGTTTAATTTATGGCTAGAATACACAACTCTTTGCAATGCGTTTCTAGGGTTTAATAATATTCTGTTGAAAATTGAATGAAGAGTATAAAAAGTCCTAAATATGACATATAAAATAACTTGCGTAAGACACACAATTTTTTTATTTACTCTAATTTAAATTCCGCAAGAACGATTTTTTTTTGTATGCATAAAATGATGTAATTTTTTGTTTAAACGAGCCATACATGTGAAAAAGAAATAGGACTACATACCTTTTTTTTAAAAAACATAAAGAAGCGAAAATAACGAACTCAAATAATTTCTCATGCAAGTTTTCCTTTTTTATTTTATATAGAGAAATGAAATATATCACGACAACTCTTTTTAGCATATTCATCCATAAAAACAAGAGAATTACAAAACTTAGATTTAAGATATTATTTAGGATACTATGAGTAAACCAATCTTAGGATAGAGAAAATTATACTTAATTATATATTCCTTGGATAGTTTTGCACTGTCTAGCTGTGCTTGTACAATCGATCTTATATTTGACAACTCCACATCCCTGATTAATCTTTCAGTTTGTTGACATTAACAAAAACTAATTGCATTTCACAGACATACAAAAGATGAAATACGGAATTTTGGCATAAGATTCCAAAATAATTTGTAAATAAGGAGTTGCAAACAACAAATAACACTGTTGGCTCAAAATTATGTGTGAAATATTGTAAGCAGGCAAAATAAATGGAGTGAATATAACTAATAACGTAAGTAAATGTAGATCATTGTCCCATCTAAGTTGTTACGTAAAATATTTGACAGACTGAAGGATAAAGACAGAGAACTAATCACAAGTTAATTTACATCAAGCTGGATAATTGAGCCATTTCTCATGGTTAGTAACATCATATGTAAAAGAGAGTTTTTGAGTTCACAAACTCAATTTTTTTACTTTCATTTCATTATGTTAGTACCATCATTTATGATGACAAATGACATCATAGAGTATGATATAAACTCAATCATGACTTAATCATGATTCTTTTTAGTTCTTATTTTTTATATATACTCTACGAATGTGCGCTGCACATTATTTCCTATCAATTTACCATACAAAAAAAAAATGTTAGGCAATTTTACTTGTAATTAAATTATATTACAAAAATGTTATTAGACATTAAACAATAATAGTGAGGTAAAAGATGTTAGTAGAAAATTTAACATTCCCAATTTTATAACAACACTAACTTTTCAAGTTTACAATATGTAGTAAGAAATACTTAATCTTTACAAACTAAAATAGAAACAATATACATTTGATAATCTATCAAACTATCACGCCTCTTACCTTTAGATGCACCTTCAAGGGTCCAAGTATAATCGAGCCATTGAATATTAGAAATGCGTAATGGATAAATATATTTAGTGTACGTACATGTGTAGCTCTTTTTATACATAACTTGTGTACTCTAGCTAGAGATGAAAAATAAAAAATTAATTTTTAGCATTGCACGAGAAAAAAGAACTAAGAAATATAAATTATTTGTCCTACAGGAGAGTTTCATTCTGAATAGGATTGGAATCATTAAAAATCTGGATCTTTTTTTCTGTTAAAAAATGAAGTAAGTCCAAGAATTTAATTATGAATATGATTGGGTTGTTATGTTACGAATTTGTATTTTTATAGATAAGAATACACTATTACATTTGATTTGGACTGTACAATTAATGAAGTATTTTGCATTTTTGTAAATTGATATTATAGAAAAGAAATAGGATTAGATTGAGCTTATTAAGGGTATAAAAGTCGTTCAATATTTGAAAGTTATTTTGGTCAACCAACATTAATATTCGTGCTTTTTTTTTTTAGGGATGGTACGTATTACACTTCCCTTAATTACTAGACTTAGTAAGATATGGTCTGACCCTCCTTACACTTTTCTTTTAAGGTTTTATTATTAAAGTTGTCCATACAGATAAGCTATCTGAGTATACTAGCTTGATTTTTTTTTTAGTTGCAACAGATAACACTACTAAAAAACCGCCCAAAATCGATGGCCAAAACCAACGAACTAGCGTAGCTTTTCCAAAACTGACGGAGTACCGACGGACTCAATCGGTTAGGTAAAAAAAAAAAAAAAAGCAACTTGGAATCAAATCCAGGTATGTACCCTAGAATTGCTCTATTAGAAACTGAGCCTATGGTAACAGAATTTTTAGCAACGGTTGTCAAATCGTTGCTATAGAGCGTCTATTGCAACTGTTCCAACCATTGCCAAAAGGTTTTGGGGGCTACCGATACGGTTTACTAATTAAACCGTAGCCACTATACAAACCGTTGCGATAGGTTCACCTATGGCAACACTTTTCTTAACCGTTGCTGTTAATGTTATCTGTGGCAACACTAAATGATTTTTTTTTTATCTATTGGAACGGTTTTAATTCCCTCCACAATTTACCCGCTCTAGTTTTTGCTTAACCCGCCAAAATCCTTTTCTCTTTTATTTTCTTTTAGTTTTATTTCTTAAATCAAAACCCATAGGTTTTCTCTCTTCATCTGAACCATTGTTTCTCTCTATCAAAAAAACCCTCATTTGGCCATCATCCTCTCTCCATCAGAACTCCTCTTCTTGGATGAAGTAAGCCCTTAGCTTTTCATCCTCTCTGTTTGTTTGTATTGTTGTTTGGTCTTTTTGAACTGATCGGTCAAGATGTTGGTGCAGTTAATTTCTAGGGTAGAAGCTGCTAAATGGTTTAAAGAAGTGGTTGTCTGAGAAATCTAAGTAGGCATATTTGAGAAATCGTTTGCTGAAGAAATTGTTAGTTCTTTGCAAATTGTTTTTGGATTTCTTCTTTAATCTCCTCTTTTTTCTTTAATCTTTGAGGTGTGGGTAGTGTATTTGATATAATCTAAGTTCAGTAAACTCCTATATAAGCTAAAAAATTGTTGCATGAATTTTAGAAGTCCTTTTGTGATATTCAACAAACAATTAAATTGGGTCCTTTATCAAAGTGGGTTTGAAATAATTTTAAGCTTTTTGGTTGGGTCTTTGCTCTGCTTGGTACTACAATTTCACCTTTCTTTCCTATTTTGGCTGTCAAAAGAAAACGCTGAGATTTGCCCTTTTCCCCTTTGCTTTCTTTGCAATTTCAATCTTGTTGGGTGCATTTTATAGAGTTGATTTTATATAGTGTGGTGGAATTATTTTCTCTGGACCTGATGCTGAATCTAAACTTGTTTCGTCTTGAAATTTGTGTATAACTTTAATCTGGAGTGACTAAAAATTACCATGGAAGTGGCTATAAAATATAGAAAGTTTATCTTTTTCTCGACATGGTGTTTTCCTTTTTTCCTTTGGTGTTTTTGAATGCCTGAAAAGATTTAGTTAAAAAGCCAGATTGCTGCTCTACTTCATAAATATAGTTACAGAGGAAAATATTGTTGGTTTCAGTTAGTAGAATAATGTATTTTGGGAACAATATTCATGTGATTAAATTCAAAGGAGAAGACATTAAGTCAAATAATAAATGAAGAAATCTCTTTAGGTACAGGGAACTGGAAGATAAAGAAAAAACGTTTATGCAATATTGTGTTCTGGTCCAAATAAAAAAGTTCATATAGTGTAGTTTATTGCTATTCTAGATCCTAAAATTTGTAATAAGTCAACTGCCAGATGAAAATAAGCCTATATATTGTCATATAATTGCTTGACCTATTGGTTTCTCATTGATGATGTGAAAAGAATTCAATGGTATTGGCTAATAGGAAAAAGAAAGTTTTTTATTTAACAGTTTTGATTTTCCTCCCGAAATTACAAGTGTTCTACGACACTTTATCATTTCGTAGCCAACTACTTCGACTTCACAGAGCCCGTGAATCACTGGTGTGAGGTATGGGCTTCTTATTTCTTCATGTTCCTTCATCTTCTTCTTCTTTTTTGTTAAAATTGTGATTTTGGTTTGTTCAAATTATTGAGTTTTTGTCTCAATATTTTTACAATATTTGGTTGCTTATTTTCGTGTTATATCATTTAGGGTGTTTTCGGTATGAAGGAAAACATTTTCCGAAAAATGTTTTTCAATTTCCTCATGTTCGTTTAGTCAAAATTTGTGGAAAACAAGTTTCTCAAAAATGGGAAAAATGACTTCCTTAATCAAAGTAGGGAAAACAAGTCAACAATTGGCATTTCACCAACTACCCTACCACTACCCAACCCGCCCCCGCAACCACCAAACGCCAACAACTCCCACAACCCCACGCACTCTCCTCCACCCACCACCCCTCCACCATTCCTACCCATTTTTTTAAGTTTTTAAATTTATTTTGTTGGGTTTTCTACACCTCCCATCCCCCCGCCCTCCCGTGGGACCACCCTCCCCCCCCCCCTCCCGCCCAAAAAAAATTAATTCTTTTTTTTTAAAGAAAGAGTTTTATTTATTTATTTTGGGTTTCTACTACCCCACCCCAACACCCCACCACCCCCTCCAATTTTTTTTTCTTAAAAAAAGTTTTGGAAAGTTATATTTTTTATTTATAGCCGCCCAACACCCCCCCCCCCCCCCCAAAAAAAAAAAAATTTGTTTAAAAGAAAAAGTTTTGAAAAGTTATTTTTTTATATTTGGTTTTCTACTAACACCCTCCCCCTCCCCCACCAACAACAAAAAAAAATTATTTCAAAAAAGTTTTGAAAAAAATTTCTTTTTTTTATTTTCTACACCCAGCCACCGACCTACCCCTTACCCCCTCCCGAATTTTCTACTTCATATTTAACTTTACCCTTATAAAAAATTTATAAAAAAGAAAATTTTGCATGGTTAAATTTGGTGTGGGTGGGTGGTGGGTCATAGTTGGGAGGTGAGGCTGGGGTCGATAAAAAAATTTTTCTCATTTTTTATAAAAGTTAAATAAAATATATGAAATAGAAAATTTGGGAGGGGTTAGTGGGTGGAAGGGTTGGATAGAGCGGTGGTAGAGGGTGGGGTAGGGGTGGGTGAAAATGAAGTGGTTAGAGGGTGATGGTTGGGTGGGGGGTGGAGGGTGGGTGGTGGGTGGTGGGGATGAGATTTTGTTGGGAGGTGGATGGTGGGGGTGAGATTTTGTTGGGGGGTGAAGGGTGGTGCTTGGTTGTGGGGTTTGGTGTGGTATGGGGTGGTGGGGTTGGTAGGGCATGGGTGGTATTTTCTGAAAATTATTTTCTACCAACCAACCGAACATGGGAAAATAAGTAATAAATTCACTACCCAACCGAACACGAGAAAATAAGTAGAAATACACTTATTTTCGAAGAACACATTTTCCAGGAAAACATTTTCCTCCATGCCCAACACACCCTTAAAGAAGATAAATAATTGATGGAATTACTTCTATTTAGTAAATATCTACTGACATGTGTGTGCTTAACTGTTTTCGAATAGATAAATCATGGTTATTAAGGTTATTACCAATTTCATGAAGTTAATGCTATGTCTAATGTTGGAGTGCTCCAATTTAGGAGATATTTTGATTTTCTTGTTTGGCCATGGAAGTTTGGCTTTGAATTATTGTCGGTTCATAATTGTGCTATTTCCATTTCACAAAAGTTACTTGTCTTTATGTTTCTTTCTCTAGATTCTGTGAATATATGCGCTGTGTTGACACTCTGAAGTTAGCAATTACTTTATTTTAGTAATCTTGCAGGGGTATAAATATATGTCTACTGTTGGAAATGAGGTAAAATGTTTGCTTTTTTAGCTCTTTTTAGGGGTTGTTTGACGGATTATAATGAGGATTATATGGGATAATCATACTAGGAATTTGGTATAAAACAGTGCTGGGTTTAGCTAATACCTCCAACCAAAACGAGAAAATTTTGTTTTCAAAATTTAAAAGGGGATAATCCACTTAATCCCTTGAACCAAACAACCCCTAATATTTGATTGTGAATTTACAACCTGGTTAATTCAAGTTGTGAGGTGGATAGGAATTTGTAATTTGTAAATGTGATACTTTTAGAATTTGAAGATAGCAATTTTTTTTTTTTGATTCTGTAAGCTGTCTGAGTGATGATACTAATCTTGTAAAAAAATGTATAGTGTTGGAAATGCGGTAAAAGGTTTAATTTTCTATTTATTTGTTTCAGTTTTTTCTTGTAATTTTGTAAACTGCTAAACTCAAGAATTTGTGAGGTGGATAGAAACTTGTAAATATCATTACTTTTAAATAAGAAGTTTCTTATTTGAACTGGACTTTGTGAAGTTAACTAGTGGACTGGTAGGCTAAAATGCTCCTACATTAGAGTTGCAACAAGAATAATAAGTTCATTTATCTATTTATTGTTTCTTTTCTTAAGGCCTAAGTATTGCTATAACAAAATGGTTAGCTATAATGGTTATGTCGATGTTAGTATCCTTACATTGTGCCGGTCAATAACCCGGATAAAAGAGGAGGGTAGTGGAAGCCAACCCGTGTAAAACTTGCCAGATTAAATGGTGTTACTTTATCGAAAAGTGGCATTTACAGTGAGTAAGAAGAAATATTCTTTCACAGAAAAACTCATATTTTGTACTTCTGTGGAGAAAGATTGTGAACAAGGAACACCTAGTTAGGCAGTTTAATTTATACTACAGAATTTGACCTTTTTAAATCTGTACCACCCCAATTTCCTTTACTTGATTCAAGTGCATCTATGTTTAAAACTTTTCTCTACCTTGATATTATACTTATAGGACAAACTCCACCTTATTTTGAATACTTATAAGGTCCTTTTAAGATTTGTGTCAAGAGAGATCCATGCCTGCTTAAGTATTCTATCTCTCAAGTTCTCTTTATCTATGTGGGTTGCAAAAGATTTTTCAAACTTTAATATCTGTCTGCAATCTTTTCTACCATGTTAGAATCTTGGTAACTAGATTTCGCTTTAAGAAACATCCTTATAGCTTCAAATTTGCATTTTTGAAGAACTTGAAATTCCATGAAGCTGTTTGCGTCTGTTGTCTTCTAACAGTTAGCTTTTGAGCCTTTAGGTATAAAATCTATCTGAATCACTCCATGCTTGTTGTCATGTAAATCTAGGTATAGGAAATTAGTTTCCCTATATTTAATCCATGAGGTCCTAAGTGTGATGCGCTGTCAGTATGTGTTTCCTTGTATAGGTGCTTGTGTTTTGACAGGTGCCCAAATTATATTTTGGTAGCTAGCAAGGAATGTTTTCCAGTAGTTGATATAAATATTAGATGCTCAAAGATTGAACAGTAAATTTGTTCTCCTTTTTGGTTACCCTCATGTTTTAAATTCTTGCCCAAAAAAAATAAAGATGAAGAAGTTAGTAATCCTCATGTTTTAGATTCTTTGGAAGATAAATGGATCAAAATCATGACCTTCAAATTCAGGTAAGAAACCAATTTATTGTTACACTTCACTGGCTATATCTAGAATTTTATATTTATTTTGAGTCACTTGTTGCTAAAGGGATCTAAATCTTGACTTCACTGAACATGTCTAGAATTTTATCTTTATTTTGTATTACTTGTTGCTAAAGGGATCCGGTGATCTTGACTTTAGTTTCTAAGCATTGCAAGTATCTTAATTTTGGTGATTTGCTTGTGGTATGTAGGATTAAATGGATAATGGAGACAAAAGTTGGATGAATCACCTAAGATGGACAAAAGAGTATATTCGTGGAGTGAATTATTTTCTTGATAAAGCATTTGAACGAGCTTCTCAAGGAAATGAGATATTATGTCCTTGCAAGAAGTGCATGAATCGCTATTGGCATTACAGAAATATGGTGGAGGATCACTTGGTTGTTCATGGGTTTGTTGATAATTACACCAAATGGATATTTCATGAAGAAGGGATTTCATCGAGAAATACACCTCATCCAATAAATGATGATGAAGGTTCTAACTCGCGTGACAGTATTGATGGACTACGTCATGATACATTTAGAAATGTAGAGGATGAGTCAGGGCATGAAGAAGGAGTGCGAGAGGGTTTATACAAGATGCAAAGAAATTTTTTAAATTTTTGGAGGAAGGGAAACAATAGTTATATCCGAGTTGTGAAAATTTCTATAAATTGAGTTTCACCATTTGGTTTTACTTGTTTAAATCATTGCATGGTTTGAGTAATGTAGCATTCTCAGATTTGATCAAAGAAGCATTTCCCTTTGCTCATATACCAGAGTTTTTCAATAAGGCTAGAAAAGTGATTAAATATTTGGGTCTTCATTATAAAAAAATACATGCATGTCATGCATGTTATTCTGGAAGGACAATGAGAAAGCAGATAACTGCTCTGTCTGTGGGTCTTCTAGATGGAAGAATGTTGGTGATGCCTTGACTAATTCATGCTTTAAAATTCCTGTGAAGATTTTAAGCTACTTCCCCTTAAAGCCTAGGCTTCAGAGGATATTCATGTGTTCTGAAACAGCTGTTGCAATGAGATTGCATGCTAATGAACAAACTAATGAATGGAAATTTAAGGCATCTTGCTGATGGGGAAGAATGGAAGGATTTTGATCATTTGCACCTAGACTTGTTCTGAGATCCTCGTAATGTTTGGTTGGGTCTCTCAAGTGATGGTTTCAACCCATTTCGAACCATGAGTATTTCTCATAGCACGTGGCCTGTTCTGTTGATGAACTATAATTTATCACTGTGGATTTGCACGAATGGCACGCCCCAAATCTGGAGAGGCGTGGCTGGCACTCGGTGCCACACTCGGCCCCGAGAGAACCACTCTGAATCTACAACTCTGGAGGGGTAGTCCTCAACTTAGGCCGATAGGGCCTACCCGCACACAGACAATACCAACAAGTCGGCAAGGCTACAAACGTTATGTATATAAACACTGGCTATCTCGTCTGAACTGGGCCCATACACCCAAAACATACACATACAACTGAGCAAGCGGACGAGGCTACTATAATCGTACAGAGCCAACAGTACCAAAATAGATATATACAAGTCGGCAAGGCTATCAAACTGACACACTATATACAAGACTGGTTTACAAGCCTCTAAAGAAATCATAATTGTATCATGGTCAGGACAGGGCCCCGGCCTACCCATCCAATCTATAGTCACAAAAGAAAGACTCCAAAAGACCTGGTAATTCCGATCAAAGGGAGCTCACCAATCAGCTCGTATCAGGTCCTGCCTACTAGGGAGGTCTATCAGTCTGTCTATCTATACCTGCAGGCATGAATGCAGCGCCCCTCGGCAAAAGGAACGTCAGTACGAAACAAAGTATCGAGTATGTAAAGAAATAGATTACTAAAAATGGACTGAACTGAAAACGCAATAATCTGGAGGCCAAAGAATACCCTGAATATCTCACCTGATTTGTCTCATATGAAATGTAATATAATAATATCATATATCTCACTATCCAAGTGGCCGAACAATGAAAATCTCACCGGCTCGTCGGCCGTGCAAATCGACTCCACCGACCCGTCGGCCAGGCAATATTATCTCACTGACCCGTAGGCCAGGCATATTTGTCTCACTAGCTAAGTGGCCAGGCATGTCTGTCTCACTGACCAAGTGACCAGGCTAAAGAAAATGTCTCACTGACCAAGTGGCCAGGCTAAAGAAAATAATGTATATTATGCAGCATATCATGCATATGCTAAAAAATATTGATACTGTAACATGTCTCTCATGTCTCTCTATAAACTCAGGGACACAGGGAGGGGATATGGCCCCTCAGAAAGAAGAGCATAACACTCGAAAACTATGCAACAATATAACAAGCTCTACTTTGACAAATCTCTAGTCATAAGGTTTGTTACACTCTTACTACATATGGAATCATGCCAAGAAAAGAAGGAACAGCCTTAACATACCTCACGTCGTCCAAGCAACTCAACCACTAACTTTCCACAATTGACTGTCAATTTCACCTCTAGTTATTTATTACTAAACCTTATCCCTTGTAACAATCTTACTTGAAGGTTGCGTGCTTACTCAATAGTTTCCTTTATGTCTCAAAATTTTTTTGACAGAGTTTCCTCTATAATTATTACAAATTCTGAACATGCACACAACCCAGAAAATACATCTCGTGCCTCGCAAGGCCAAATATAGAAACACATATAATATGTAACTCAACCACACAAGGCTGATCAATATAGAAAGAATATGAAGTAATAATGCTCATTTCATAAATCGCATCTGAACATCAGTTCATAAAACTCCAACCAATCCTCTTACACAGAGGCTTATATGCTCGCAAACCATCTCTTATGTACATATTCCCTTACTTCCTCTCTAAAATTATTAATAATAGATTAATTTCACCGATGCCAACACAAACATTTTATACTTACCTGTAGTACTCTTAACATTCAATTAAGCGAAAAGCTTCATTTTCTTATTTTATTACCTAAATCCTGAAATTTCACCGATCGAAATCCTTACCTTGGTCCTATTTTGGAACTCTGATCTGGTACAAATCGATCCAACGGTAGTTTGGGAAGTTTTCTCTCTTGTTGTACTTCTACAGGCTGTTCCATGACACCTATACCTTTTATAAAGCGTACAACTATACTGATTTTTCTCGACTTACCGTCATTTTCATTTGAACCTTGTTCCGCAGATAACATCAAGCTTGTGTTATTTGAATTTCCCACCTTACCTGTCGATCCTTCCTGAACCGCCAATGGGTCTGTCTCCATAGAAGACACGACTTCAGATGGATCTGTCTCAATAGAGAGCACGTCCTCAGATTTATCCGTATCATATGAATAACTCACCCTGGGAGCCCTCAAACCATCAGTCTTCTTTCCTGTAGAAGCCATCTCCTAACTATAAACAATCTGGGTTAGGATTAAGAATCTCATATCCTACAACTTGGCTCTATCGCACGATCTAAAATAGGAAAAGAACGTTACCATCCTGAATGTCCTGCAACCTCCTGTTTATAAGTGTGGTGCGCAACACACCCATAAACATGACTCTACTAGACACGACATGTAGACAATCCTAGGACAAAACTGCTCTAATACTAAGTTTGTCACGCCCCAAATCTGGTTCGCTGAGGCCGAGTGTGGCACCGAGTGCTGACCACGCCCCTCCAGATTTGGGGCGTGACAATGAAGTCGAAGTATATTATATTGTCAGTGATCATTCCAGGTCCATCATCTCCTGCCAATAATGATATAGATGTGTATCTACAACCACTAATTGCAGAATTAAAGGAACTATAGGAACGTGGGATAGAAACATATGATGCTGAAACCAACCCAACATTCTGAATGTGTGCAGTCTTATTGTGGACAGTTAGTGATTTTCCAGTATTAGCTATGCTTTCAGGATGGAGCACCAAGGGAAAATTGGCATGCCCCACTTGTAATTATGACACATGCTCTCAATATCTCAAACATAGTCGTAAGATGTATTACTTAGGTCATCGTAGATTTTTGCCTCCTGATCATCCAATGCGAAAAGATAAGAAGTCATTTGATGGTAAGGAGGAGCATAGACTTGCATCTACTCCTTTGTCGGGTATAAAAGTGCTTGAAGAGCTGCATGAATTCAACAATGTTTTTGAAAAGAGCAAAAAAAAAAAAAAAGGCCTCGAGATAATAAGGATCCGTGGAAAAAAAGATCTATTTTTTTTTTTGAATTGCCATAACAAATTGAGGCACAATCTTGATGTGATGCACATAGAAAATAATATATGTGACAATTTGCTTCGGACTTTATTGGAGATAGATGGAAAGTCAAAGGATCATGTAAATTCTCGCTATGACTTACATGAAATGGGGATACAAAAAGAGCTACGACCAATAGAAGATAATGAAGGAAATGTAAGTTTGGCTCAAGCTTGTTTCTCCATGAAACCCGAACAGAAAAGGTTGTTTTGCACCGTCTTGAAAAATGCCAAATTACCAAAAGGGTGTGCTTCTAATATATCACATCTTAACGCAAGTGAAGGAGATGAAAATATCGGGGTACAAGAGTCATGATGCTCATTTTATAAGGCATTACCTGCTCCAGGTTGCCGTCAGAAAAGTGCTACCCAAGAATGTTTCATTGACCTTGATTAGATTGGACAGTTTCTTTAGAACCATATGTAGTAAGGTTATAAGGCGAAGAGATCTTGAGAAACTGGAGCCCAAAATTGTTGAAATAATATGTGACCTTGAAATGATTTTTCATCTAACAATTTTTGATATAATGCTACATTTGCCTATTCATTTAGTGAATGAAATTAAGCTTGGGGGTCCGACTCATCTTCGTTGGATGTATTACAATGAGAGGCACCTATGTAAGTTGAAGACGTTCATTCGTAATTGATCTTGTGCAGAAGCATCAATAGCAGAGGGTTTTTTGGCTGAAGAGTGCTTGACCTTTTGTTACGTTATGAAAGGGGATGGATCCACAGTTACGTTATGAGGCACATCGGTATGCCTTATTCAACACTGGAGATGAACAAGTTGAAAATTTTATCGAGTAAAGATCAAATATATAACAATTACTTACATTTTAAACTTCATTCATTACGTTAGGATAACGTCTGTTAAGCTCCATTTATAAAGTCCTAAATATAAAATTTCAAATATTCATGATTGTAGGGAACATAAGAATTTGATGAGCAATCATACTAGATCAAATGCATGGGCAAGGGCAAGGAATCATAGTTGGGAATTCAACAATTGATTTGATGAGAAAGTTTAAAATGTTGAAGTACCTGATTATTTAATATGGCTACCTAGAAAGCCTAATGTGGTGGGCAAGAGATATAATGCACATTTCATTAATGGATACCGATTTCATAAAAAAAGTCAGGACGCCCGACGCAAGACTCAAAATAGTGGAGTGACTCTAGCAGAAACAACAAATAGTTTTGCTAGTGCTAAGGACCAAAATCCCATAGATGGAGAGGTTATTGATTATGGAGTTATTTAAGATATCATTGAGACTGATTATTATGGTTATTTTAGTGTTGTACTGTTTAGATGTGATTGGTTCCATAATGAAGTAGATGAATATGGGTTAACTCGGGGATACTTTAATATGTTATGCAGTAAAGATGATCCTTTTGTGTAGAAATCACAAGTTCATCAAGTTTTTTATGTGGCAGATCCAGTTGAGAAAGATGTTTATTATGCAAGGAATAAAGTCCCTATTGATTTATATGATCTAGAGAAAGAGAATTGTCCTAATGTAGGAGACACATTTTGGAGGGATCCTAATAATGACATTAGTCCCTCAATTAGATTAGATGATGTTGACATTATATAGTCAAGAGAAGATGTGCCCGCTGATGTTGTTTATAGTCCATCTAATGCACAACATTCAGAAGATACAATTATGGAAACATCGAAAGAGGAGGATGAGTTCAAAGATACTGATTGGGATTGGATGGAGGGAAATGATTAGACAAAAAATTTCTGAACTTCTTTTATATATGCTCATCGTAGTTTTCATTTTGTATTTTGAGCGAGTGATAAATGCCTTTTTTTCATACATATTCTATGATCTTTTCTTGAATTTCTACAAGAATATCCCTCCTTAATACAAGAAAATCATGTTTCTGTTTGACTCTTGATTTGCCTATTTATTGCGAACTTTTTTCTATTTCTACATAGATTACTGCTCTGCCTACTTATAGCAGAACTCGAGTTCATAGTCCTCGTTTGTGTCACAATAGTACTAAATGATATAATCCCATTGCCATTCTGATTGATTTTGTTGACAGCACTGACATTCTACTAACCAATTTTATATTTCATATTCTAAACTTCCAGATACTTGAATAATCAAGAATCAAGAAGGGGGTTCAAGAAAAAGCAAGAGAGTTTAGAACTCAAACTTCGCTCCACCTGGATCAGTTGCATCTTTGCTAAGCCAAAGGGTTTCGAATCACAAGCACAAGAAAAACTCAAACTACATTCTAGCTGTTCAAGTTATAAAAGTCAAATGAAAAGCATTACAAGCACGAGCAGAACTCAAACAACATTCCAACTGGATCTCAAGTGGAATAGGTGCAACAAGTGTCTCCCGATTCTATCTTTCCTGTAGCACAAATAGTACATGAGCAAGTGTTGTTGGATTCCACCACTCCCACATCACAAGAAGAACAAGAAAAAGTGAAACAAAAGTCACAACTTTCCACCATTCCTGCATCGCAAGTAGTTCAGGAACAAATCCAACAAGATCCACATGATTCTACTAATCTTGAAGCAAATGACCAATCTGAGGAAGGAGGTAAGAATATACTGATTTAAACTACATGCACTTGAAATTAGAATTTGTCTTTAGCTTATAAATTTGATAATTGTATTATTTGAATTTAGTTTTAGAATTAATTTTTAACTTACCACAAACAGTTCATGAGTAAGCAGGCTCATGTTATGAAATTACTAAATTTGAAACAGGCTTGGTTTATTGTCTGCATAACTATAAACTCCATGGTTTGTATTATTGCAGGCCCTTGCATTCACAAAAGAAAAAGAGGTGTAACACAAATGCAAAGCATTCATAGACGGAGAGAGTGCAAACTGATCATGCTAAATGAGTTGTACCAACCCATTGAACCTACTGAAGCAATTGTTAAGGAGTTGGGTAGCTTCATCGGCACATTGGCAAGGAATAAGACCTTTTGTCCTCTTAATGCATTTAATGGGAAGAAATTGAAGACACATGATGATATGTGGAACTCTACAATGGTTTGAATTTCTCAATGTTCCGATTTTTACTTGAAAATATTTTAGATTTCTTGCGTTAACCCAATTGCACCAAATTGTAGGAGAAATATGGCATTCCTAAGTTACTAAAGAATGGGCTTTGCGAACAATTCAACTTGCTTGGAGAAAGTATAAGAATGGGTTCAAGAAGAAACACTACTATCGCTACACCAATGACGAACTTCGAATGACAAAAAGGCCAAAAGAAGTTTCAGAATCTGAATTTAAGGCTCTCCTCGAATATTGGAACTCCGATGCGTCTCAAGTAAGATATAAATCACGGACAACTTTCTTTTCTTTAAATTAGTGCCTTATTCAAAAGCAAAAGATATCTGATCTATGCCCTTCATCTATATATTTTTTGGCTTCTATTATTTCACTAACTCATACTTTTGCAGGACATGTCTAGAAAAAATGCAAACAATAAAAAAAAGCTGAGGTATCTACACACTGTTGGCAAAACAAGTTTTACTATAATCCTCAAGGTTTGGTGTTTTCTTGTATTGTTCATTACTATGAAATTGTTGACTTTACTTGGGAAGATTTTTATGCGATCTTTTATGTAACTAGAAAAAAAAAAAAAGAAAAAAAAAGGAAAGTCCTGATGCTTTGTTAAGTAAGGAGTTTTTTGTGGCTACTAGAAGAAGGAAACCTAGCCGAGTACACAATGACTCATATGAAGATACGACTAGCAAAATAGTACAAAATTTCTATTTCAAAGTTTATCGAGATCATTTGCTTGTTCTTAAATATTGGATCAGTTTCATTTACTTGAACTGCCTTCTCTTCAATCTGATTTGTAGGCTGAAATGGAGAGAATAGAAACTCAAGAAAGTGAAGATGACAGTCAATCAGTTGACACATATGTATTAGTTATGGGACCTGATCATGCAGGTCGAGAAAGATTATATAGACGTGGGGTTACCAAGACTCTCTTGAAACAAAAAGCGGCGGATTCTGGACCCTCTTGAAATGTTACTCATGAAATGTAGAAAAAAATGGAAGAGATGGAAGAGAGGATGCAACAAAGAATGCAGGAAAAATTCAACGTGCAGAAGGATATCATGGAACAAGATATTACAATGAAAGTCATTGCAAAAATTGAGCATCTAAATCCAAAATTCCAATGTGATCCTAACATGCTAAGGTTCAGTGTTCGTTCGCCGATAGAAGCTTCCTCTTCACCACAAGCAGGTAGTAACAATCAAGGTCAGACTTATTCCGATTTATTTCTTCTTCTCATCCTTCTTCCTTCTGCTTCATTTTCTACCACTGTTCTCCCTGTTCAAGATTTTCATCTTCTTATTCTCTATGATCATGATTCATGCACGCCAGCTTTTTGATAATTTTTCTTATTCTCTATGTTAAAGATCTTCGCTTTCTTGCCTAAATTTGGTGAAATCTTATGCCTGTTGGTTTTTTTATTTTCTTATGCTAGCTGATTTTTGCTTACTGGTTCATTGGATTGCTAGATCAATTTTCTTGTTGGTTCATTTCTTTTTGTCAGTTTTTCTCAAGTTTTAATACATGTCTATTTCTAAAGCATCATATTTCATTTATCTGATCCATCAATTCTAAAGGTCAATGACTTACATACAAAGTGCATATAGTAGGGGTAACATTTGCTTGAAATTAAAACTTTGCTCGAAATATACTTAATCAGACTCATATGAATTGCTAGTTAGAAATTATATAGGCTCCTTTTTGTCCTGCATTCAATTTGAAGAAAAGGAAACTTTGAATTGTACTCATTGTTGCAGACAAATAAGAGAGATGAAGATATGTTAGGGGAAATGAGTGAGAATCAATGACATTACTGAAAAGTAGACGTTTTCCTGAAAAGAAAAAAGGAATCAAAGTTTGCTTGGATGCTTATTTCTATTTCTCTTCATATCTATTACTGTTCACTTTTTTCTTGTTCAATTCATGAGTTTGTATGTTTTTGGATTGTTGTAAGGCAAACTAAAAAAGGATAGCAAGTGTTTATTACAACTTCACACCAGTACTATTGAAATTGTTTATTACAACTTAACACTAGTACTATTGAAATTCTATGGAAAGCACAAGCAGGGATTATGCTTTTGTCTCACATATATGCATTGTTGTCATCTTCTTTATTGGAATGTCATCATATATGTAGTTATTAGACATGGAATTGGGGTACTCTAAAAATGCTCTGTATGAACCTTTGGTTCATTTTCTGTTATTAAAGCAATCAAATCTGCCTTCCTTTAGAAAAAGGCAGAAAATAGACCATTTGCTAGATTCAGAAAGTGAAACTGAAAGCCCACACATGATTAATTTCAAGCAACTGCTACCCCTACTAATTCCCAGTTCCTCCCTTATTTTCTTAGTTCCATTTCATGAAATTTTGAATGCAAATCATTTGAGAAACCTAAATAGAAAAACATTTGTCCTTGCAAAATGTATTAGTGAAGGTCTTCGTATAATTTTTTAATTCCTCGAGTTGAATGTGTAATTTTAAGCATATTGTACAACATGTCTCTCTTTTCCCGTTTCGGTTGATATTCATTTTTTCTGTATTTAAATTGTAGTTTTAAATTGGTCTTCATCTGTTTATAATAAGTTGTATCATTGTATTATGTTCGCGTGCAATTGAAGGGTAATGATATTATTTATTCTCTTTTGTAGGTGTCGAAAATGAAGAAAAGGAAGACGGAGACAGTGAAGACATTGATCTTACTTGAGAAGATTTTTTATGAAGCTTTTTAGATGTTCTAAGAATCTTTTTGCTATCGAACATTTTGAAACTTATCATAAATCTTGAAATGTAAAACTTAACTATGCATTTGGGGTTGAACATTTTACTTTTACGGGTATGTAGGATATTTTGGATTATGAAAAATTGTGTTTTCTGATATATATATATAATAGGGCTACTATTT
The DNA here is from genome assembly GCF_029784015.1 of Lycium ferocissimum. Classification (NCBI taxonomy): domain Eukaryota; kingdom Viridiplantae; phylum Streptophyta; class Magnoliopsida; order Solanales; family Solanaceae; genus Lycium; species Lycium ferocissimum. The sequence goes on along the minus strand of NC_081353.1, from coordinate 45,523,141 downwards.
CAGATGAGCCGTTGCAATAGGTCGTGGGAACCGTAGCAATAGATCATGTAAACCGTTGGGATAGCTGTTCCATACAATTGCACTGGATTTTTGTTACAAAAAAAAAGACCGATGCAATAGACAAAAAACCGTTGCAATAAAGAAAAAAACTGTTGTAATAACCTTTCCGAAACCGTTGCAATAGCCTCAAAAACTGTTGCTTAAAGGTCTATGCGGACGGTTGAAAACCGTTTCAATTAACACAAAATAATTGTTGCATCAGAAACAGGAACAACCATTGCTATAGATACAGCTATATCAGCGGGTTTTACCAACCGTTGCAGAAACCGTTGCCATAAAGCTATGGGTACGCGAGCAGATGGAACGCACGTTAAACTGTTGTTGTAAATCTATTGCAGCGGTTCACCTATCTATAGCAACGGATTTTGCTACGTTGTCGTAAGCCAATTTTCCAGTAGGAACAACTCTACCACTATACCATTTATGTTCTTTGATCAAATACTTCAATTGTTTTAATTTATACTCTTAAACTGCGCTTTTCTGTTCAAAAAACTGACGGAGTCCGTCTGTTTTTGTATAAAAAAATAAAAATTGATGGACTCCGTTGGTTTATTTTAGAGAAAAATATAAAAAAAATAATTATAATTTTCGAGCATATTTGGGCTAAAAATAACCGACGGAAGTACGTCGATTTTTTTAAAGAAAAAGATTTTAAAAAATTATTCGGAAAAATCGACAGAATTCGTCGATTTTTTCCGTTGGTTTTTCCCTAGGGTAAATTTTCATCCCTATATAAGAAAAAGCAACAGGAAACTGAACACCTACAAGATGATACACTTTAGTTAATTGTCCTCTTAGTCATGTCATGATATAGAGTTAGAGGTTGCAAAATTGACTCTTGAAAACATGATTCATTTAACCTATTTAAATTTGGGGTTAATAACCCACTCATTTATAAGCTCGGCCTATTAATTTAGTCCAATCCATTTTAACTCATCTAAACATTAAGCTGATATATATAAGTCAAATTGCGCTCAGATGTAGCCCAAATTGACCCATAGAATCATTTTAAAAATATTTTATATTTGATAGAATATATTATATATAGCTATAAAAAACATTACCACAACATACCCAGTATAATCCCACAACTAGGGTCATGGGAGGATGGTGTATACGCAACCTTACCTTGTGAAGTTAGAGAGGTTGTTTCCGATATACGCTCAGCTCAAGTAAAGCATATAAAAAATAAAGTATGTAAAACAAATACAATAGTGAAGAAGCCATGCTGAAGACAATGAAGAAGAGAACAGTAGCAAGAACAAATAATACGATAATCAAAATAAAGGAAACAACAGGTGATACTAACGTCGAAGCATAAGATAGTAGGAGAGTAATAACAACAATACTGATAAGGAAACTAGACAATGCTTGACTACCTACTAACCTTCTACCCTAATCCCCGATTGTAACGACTCGTTTGGTCGTTATAGTCTTTCCGGCATTTTCGCCCTTTCCCGAGCATGGATTAGCTCATTTTGACCCGAGGGACCATTGGCACACTTTCCGAGGTGTCTAGACCGGATTCGAGCAACTTTTGTGAAAAATAGGTTTAAAGTGAAAAATGGATGACCCAAAGTTGACTTTTGGGTAAACGGACCCTTTTCGAAGCTCCGTCGATTCCGAGAGGTCCGGATGGTCGTTGAGAACTTGTGTGTGTATTTGGTTTGGTTCCCAATGCACTTGGATGCATTTTGGGACTTGGGTTGGAAATTGAAATTAAGGCGTCGGGGATTGACTTGGTCAACGAGACCTCCGTTGGAAATTCTGAGGTCACGGGCGCGTTCGTAGCATGTTTTTATGTGCGTCTATGTATATGGTATGTGAGAAGATGGCCTCGGGAATTAGCCGAAAAATTGAATCAAATGGTGAAACTTGGGTAAGTTTCTAGTGTCTGGTGCCCGCTTTGGCGGCACCAAAGATCTTCAACGACGATGCAGTGTTGCCTTCGTAGCCGTGCACTATAGCGGTCAAGTGATTTTTGCCTTTATCACTGAAGCGATCGAGTGATCGGCGCGGCCCCGCTGGGGCAGTCCCAGTGCCGCTAAAGCGGGTGACAAACAATTTGTAAAATTAATGAAGTGTTAAAAGCCCTTAGACCCTCATTATTTCGAAATTAGAGCTTTGGGGAACAGTTCTTGAAGATATTTTGGAGATATTCTTAGAGGTAAATCTTGCTAGTTCCTTTACTCTTTCTTTAATCATTATCATCTTAGATTCCCCCTTCCCTTTAATCATTATCATCTTAGATTCCCCCTTCGCTTTAACAATCCCTTAGTGATGAAAGTTGAAAGAGGGTTTTGATGAACATTTTTCCTAGGCTTATTAATGATAAAATTGATGGGGTTTATGTTAGATTTTGATGAATCTAAGCTTGTTAATCATATATCTTCCATTTCTAGTGTTGAATTTCGGAATCAAAGAGTTAGGGTTTATACCCAAATTGGGGGTTTTGCTTGAAATCAGAAATTAGGCTAATCCTTGAGTTAAATCAGCAATTAGTGGTTGGGTTATGATCACCTAGTGCTTAATTTGATATTTTTCTTTTGAATTTTTTGGTTTGCCCTTGTGGGCCCGTTTCCCCAATTTTTAGGGTTAGAATTGACCTAAATTAAATAGTAGCAATATTAGTATCTTTCTTCATGATTTCTTTCTAGAATTCGATTATGCTTAGACTACTTTGGTTCTGAGGTTCAGCGGAAAGGCAAGGCAAAGGAGTGAGTTGTTGGTGTTACTGTTATAGCCCTCATCTCGTACGTTTGGAAATTTCAAGGCTGTCGTGGAAAGTTACGGGCGAGACGATTTTCAAAAAATTATTTTAATGCACAAGTGGTTATGAATGTGCTTATGAACATTATTAGTATGGAAGTATTGG
>NC_081353.1:45436586-45520106 GCF_029784015.1 Lycium ferocissimum | reverse complement strand
GGGAGCATTTTCACAATCTTGCCAAAAGTGGGGTCCTCCACAATATGGACATGGGTCATCAAACTATGGGTTGCAACCATCAAACCCATTTTCATTCCATGATGTCATAGTAACACAAGTAACAAAAATAAATAACAAAAAGAAAAACTAACACAAAGAAACATGAAAAATCACAAACACATATTCATAAGTTTTGACCAAAGCAAGCAAGCTTAAATCCTAAACTAACCCAAATTACCCAACTATGAGTCGGGGTCGAATCCACAAGGAACAATATAAAGGCGATTTAAACAAGTAAGGAATTATCACTTTCTACGCTAAGCCAAACACTTGATAATATTTTGATTTTGAGAAAATTATAACTAATGCGAATATATAAACTAATCTAGAAAGCAAATAAAATGATCAATGGCCACAAGTATGGATACAAAGGGTATTATGCTCAAGTAACGATCCAATGTATTTCACGATTTTACAACTAAGAGTGAGTTTATGCTAATTAGATAATAGTTTCTAAAATCTCATCGAAAGTCTTCCCATCAAATCAATGAATTTCACTCTAAGTTTTTTCAAGCCTTAGAGTGTGATATCAAGCACAACCAATTGAATCTCAAGTAACTTTCCTATTCCTAGCTCAAGTTATTAGATGGGGGTTATGCCCCAAATTCTTGTTAATTAATCATTCCTAACTCAATTCTCCTCTTACGAGCTCAAATAGAAGTAAATGGGCGGGTCTTAGGGTTAGCTAATCTCTTAAGAAACATTAAAGTACAAGATTAACTAAAACAACATTAACTCACTTCTTTAGGAATTAAAATCATTCAATACATAAGCAAACCAAGAGTTTCAATCCAAACTTTAACAATGTATACTTCCATAAACAAGGTTCAAGTATAGGAATGAAATACTACACACTTAGATATTCAATACATAGCAAGGAATTGAAGAAATGAGTAAAGGGGTAAGAAATTTCTCATTAAAACTTCAAATCTTCAATCCTCAAGTGTGGGTGTTGGAACCCTAGCTCTCCAAGACTTGTAAAAGGGCCAAAGATGAGTTTTACAAACCCTAGCATTCTATTTATAGACTTGCTAAAATGGGAACAATTTCTGGACAAAAATACCCTACGTGTCATACATGTTAATCGCATTTGGTGCCGCATGTGCAACATGCCAGTCGCATGTTGCACCAAACTCTAGCGTGTTGTGCATATGCAAGCACGTATGTGACACATCTTTACGCAATCTTTGTCGTATCTGTGACGTACTCTCGCATGTGATGTGGTGCTCGCATGTGCTGCACAAACTATCTTCAATTTCTCACCTCTCTGTCAGCACATGTCGGCGCAGCAAGTGCTGCTCGTATGCACAACATGCTACTCGCATGTGCTACACCAACTATCTTCAATTTCTCATATCTCTTCGCGAAGTCTTTTTCGACAAATGCACAACATCTTCTTAACGTGTCTTCGCTTGTTCTATTTTTGTTCCATTATGCTCTCGGGACATCTTATCCTATAAAACGACATAAATACATGAAAAGTAAAACCAAAAGTGCTTGAAGAGTCACAGAAGCTTAAGGAATTAGGATCGAATATCCCGTAATTTCACGACACATCACAGGTTCGAAAGTTGAGGTCGAAATAGATTGCCTCGGTGAAGGTGCAATGGAAGCACCGTCCTGTTGAGGACGCTACTGAGATTGCTTCGGTAAAGGTGCAATGGAAGCACCGTCCTGTTGAGGAGGCTGCTTGGGAGACCGAGTTAGATATGCGTAGCCGATATCCTCACTTGTTTGCGGATTCACATATTTCTCGCTCTTTTTCTTTTCTTCGCTCGAGGAAGAGCGACGGTTCAATTGGTATCTGATGTAAAGACCCGTTTAGTCGTTATAGTTTTTTCGGCATTTTCACCATTTCCCGAGCATTGGTTAGCTTATTTTGACCCGAGGGGACTGTTGGCACGCTTTTCGAGGTGTCTAGATCGAATTCGAGCAACTTTTGTGAAAAATAGGCTTAAAGTGAAAAATGGTTGACCCAAAGTTGCCTTTTGGATAAACGGACCTTTTTCGAAACTCCGTCGATTTCGAGAGGTCCGGATGGTCGTTGAGAACTTGTGTGTGTATTTGGTTCGGTTTCTAATACACTCGGATGCATTTTGGGACTTGGGTTGGAAATTGGAATTAAGGCGTTGGGGGTTGACTCGGTCAACGAGACCTCCGTTAGAAATTTCGAGGCCACGGGTGCGTTCGTAGCATATTTTTATGTGTGTCTATGTATATGGTAGTGAGCAGATGGCCTCAGGAATTAGTCAAAAAATCGGATCAAATGGTGAAACTTCGGTAAGTTTCTGGTGTCTAGTGCCGCTTTTGCCGGCACTAGACCATGACAGGCCGGAACTCTTCTTTGGAGCGGTAGCTATCTTCACTGGAGCGATCAAGTGATATTTTCCTTTACCGCTGAAGCGATCGAGTGACCGCTGAAGCGGCACTGCTGGGGCGGTTCCAGTGTCGCTAAAGCGGGTGACAGATAGTTTGTAAAATTAATGAAGTGTTAAAAGCCCTTAGACCCTCATTATTTCCCATTTCGAAATTAGAGCTTTGTGGAACAATTCTTTGAGATATTTTGGAGATATTCTTGGAGGTAAATCTTGCTTGTTCCTTTACTCTTCCTTTAATCATTATCATCTTAGATTCCCCTTTCCCTTTAATAATCCCTTAGTGATAAAAGTTGAAAGAGGGTTTTGATGAACATTTTCCCTAGGCTTATTAATGACAAAATTGATGGAGTTTATGTTAGATTTTGATGAATCTACGCTTGTTAATCATATATCTTCCATTTCTAGTGTTGAATTTCAGAATTAAAGAGTTAGGATTTATACCCAAATTATGGGTTTTGCTTGAAATCATAAATTAAGCTAATCCTTAAGTTAAATAAGCAATTAGTGGTTGGGTTATGATCACCTAGTGCTTAATTTGATATTTTGCTTTCAAATTTTTTGTTTTACCCTTGTGGGCCCGTTTTCCCAATTTATAGGGTTAGAATTGACCTAAATTGAATAGTAACAATATTTGTATCTTTCTTCATGATTTCTAATCTAGAATTAGATTATGCTTAGACTACTTTGGTTCTGATTTTCAGCCGAAAGGCAAGGCAAATGAGTGAGTTATTGGTATTGCGGTTTGGCCATTCAGGTAGGTTATGGCTTACCTTTGGTGAGACTTCGTATAGCGAAGCATATATTTAGATTATATTGTTGGAGACAGCATGTGAACCTTCGGTATAAAGTTGGGATGGATATTGCCTTAGGTTGGGCCCTGTTGTGTGTCAGGGCTAGCCACCCCGTTGTGTTGTGATTTGATTGTTTTATTGTGTCGGCTTGATGCCATGAGTTGTTGATAGATATTGGATTATGTTTTTATCTTCTTAATTATGATATAGTTGGCATACCCACTATTCGTATTTGTACTTGGATATATTGTTGGCGTACCTACTATTGATACTTGTGATTCGGTTATATTATTGACATACCCACTGTTGATATTTGTGATTTCGGATATATTGTTGGCGTACCCATTATGGTACTTGGGATATTGGGCCTGATTATTGATGTTGATACATTCATTGCATGCACTCTCATTGTCATGATCCACTGTTGAGATACTGATGATAATTGATAAAATTCTTTTACTTGAGTGGCGTGAGATGGCCGATGTGTGATAATTAATTCTGGAATCGTTGATTATGGCATATGTCCGATGTTAGTTCCAGAATCATTGATTAAGTGAGTGCACGGACTCCGCGGGTCCCCTAGAGTGGTGCCGGTGAGAACCCCCCGTGGATAAAGATCCGGGGTCCTATCTGTCTGTTGGGCAAAGATCCGGGACGGGTGGCACTTAGACTTGAGTCACACTGGGTTGTGCTACCGAGACATCGATATTTTCGTCCGGAGTACATGTGTACATAACATTTGCATGGCATTGCATTGCATTCATACACTACTACATTGCATTGCATTATGACTTGATTTTGAGATGTTTGGTGTTGTACTTGTCATGTTGGATTGGATTGGATATATTCAGACTTGACACATTTAGGATTAGATGCTTTACATAGGTGATGACGAATACTTGAATTTGATTACATTGACTTATATTTGTTGGTTTGTCTGCTTTATTATTTGAGTTGTGTTAGCTATGCTTAATTAGCCGATGAAGCCTACCGATCTTTTGTTGATTGTATTGATCGCACCCTGCGCATTCTTTTATGAATGCAGAGTATCAGGTTGGATCCACTTCCGTGACGCGTGGCTGATAGTCGCTTCAGCTTTCTCTTCGAGTTTCCAGGGTGAGTATGGCCATCCGCTGCCTTGAAAATGTTTCTATGTTTATGTCCTATTCTATTAAGAGTTATAAATACTTTATGTATTAGTATTCCAGATTTGTATTATTTACCTTTTAGATGCTCTTGTGTTATTCAGACTAGACCCTGGGGGTGTTATTATCATTCCGCACTATGCTACTACTTCTATATATATCGTGAGACTTATGTATTTATTCTATTCCGTTGCTTAATTCCATTCTTTTATGTATTTATTCATTGTTGTGTTGAGGGTTTGCTTACCGAGGTGGGAAGGTAAGTGTCCGCATGGCTTAGGCAAAATAGGTCGTGACATCGATATCCATATCTTCATATCTAGGGTCATGTCCTTAGTAAGTTGCAGGATGTGCCATGTCCTGTCTAATAACCTCTCCCCAATATTTTTTCGGCCTACCTCTAACTCTCATCATACCCACCATATCCAACCTCTCACACCTCCTCACTAGGACATCTGTGCATCTCCTCTTCACATGTCTGAACTATCTCAGTTTTGTCTCCCTTATCTTGTCCACCACGGAGGTCACTCCCACCTTGTCTCGGATGTTATCATTCATAATCCTATCTTTTCTAGTATGTCACATATTTATTTCAACATCCTCATTGGGACTGAGAGTGGAGTCATTCCCGTTTGAATGAAGAAGGTAAGAAGTAGCTCGGTGTCGGCTCTGCTTGTTGGTGAAGGATGAAAAGATCTGCGCCTTTCTCTCCCTGTGATTATGTCTCCCCTGCCCGCTACTTTCATCTTCTGGACGTGCGAATTTGACCGGCCAATAGTACTCCATCCCATACAACATAGATGGTCTGACCAACACTCTATAAAACGTACCTTTATGGCTTGGTGGTACATTCTTATCACACAAAACACCTGATGCGGGCCCCTATTTCATCCAATGGCTCCAATATGATGTGTACCATTATTGTCAGTCACCTCATTTCCATTTCCTTGGATTATTGACCCAAGTACTTGAAACTTCCTATCTTGGGGATGACTTGTGTATCATTCTTTTTTTAAAAAAAAAAAAAAAAAAAAAAACCTTTTCTTTCTTGTGACGCAACCTTTTGTAACGCCAAAAAGGGATGCAAAACGTAGGAGGAAACAGAGTCCAACCCTACATTACATAACAAAGCTGGAAACTAGATTATCTAAATCACAAATTTTACATGTTCTGCACAACATATACAAAGGGTCCAGTGTGTGTTAAAGCAAAAAAAAAAAAAAAAAAAAAAAAAAAAAAAAGCTTGTGTATCAATTCTTACTTCCACATCCGCCACATGAATTACGTCATTGAACTTTCATTTCAAGTATTGTGTCTTAGTCCTACTCAACCTGAACCCTTTAAACTGTAGGTCTTTGTCTCCAGACCTCCAGCCTATGGTTAACTCCACTGCTTGTTTCGTCAATCAAACTATATCATCTCTGAATAAAGAACATTAATAATTTTATTAGGCACTTAAAAATATATAAAAGAACATATAAAGAAATTGAAATTTAGTAAGAACTAAACGGGTTTGGGTTATGACCCGCTTTTGGCTCATTTTAGCCCGAGTGACCGGTCTATTTATTTAGGGATAACTACATGGCATAACTAACTCTAATACATATTTATATTTAGTAGTTATAGTTTAGATTAATTACATCCTATAGCAAAGAGTAATATGTTAAATATAACTAATAGCTATTTAAAGTAGAATACTCTATTTTTATTATTTTATATCTTGACTGAAAATTTTTAGGGTAGCTTTGAGATGCTTCTTCTCTCTCTGCCGCCCCGACCACCACAAAACCGCCGCCGGAGCTCCGTTGCCGCCTTTGTTATCCTCTGGTCAAACCCAACAACTCCGCCAAAATCTTTATAATTTCGTTTTAAGCTCTTGGCATTTTTTTTGCATTACAGTGAAATCTACAATATGGCCAGTCATTAAAGTTCCTGTGAACATCCATGGAGGTGGAATTCGTTACAGTTCTAGCAGCAAAAAAAAATGTAATAGTTTCCGGTCATATCTGAAAAAGAAATAAAATACACTGTATTTTCCTTCAGATCCGGTCGTTTTCCGTAGTCTCCTCCTCCATATCCACCGTTTTCCGGCGTCTCCTCCCCAGATTCGATCGTTTTCCGGCGTTGCCTCTTGAAAAAATCTCGTAGCTGATTTTTAGATTGTATTCTTCATTTTTTTAGGGTGTATTTTGTTAGCATAAGGGTTGTTGTTGTTGTGAATTTCATCTAGCCGGAAATCATCGGCAGATACGTTTTAACTAGTGGTTGGTTTTGTTATATTCACGAATACAGCAATTGTATTTACTTTTTTGAGCTTTTTTTTTGTTAAATTTTTAGATTGTATTCATTTTTTTTAGGGTGTATTTGTTAATTTTTGGTGTATCTATGTTTTTTTGTATTCAATGTTTTACTCGTTGCATTCATGAATACAATGAGCCCGTTTATGAATACAGTGAAAGAGTAGCTAAAAATGAATACAGTTGAGTTGAATACATTTGACTTGAATATAACTTAGTTGAATATATCTGACCTGAATACAGCGAAATCGGACCTGAATACAGCGAAATCTGAACTTGAATACAGTGAAATATGACTCAGTCGAATTTTGAATACAATCCGAATTTTGAATACAATCTATTGTAGAGCGTGAATACAATCTACTGAAGCTACGAAATGTAATTAGCTAAAGTGTAGCTACGCCAAATTTTTAACCCTCAAAATGTAGTCATTTATGTAAGTTTCTCATTTATTAACTCAATTCATTTTGACCAACCAAAATCCAATCCACTTTGCCAATTTGACACCCTTATATAGAAGGAATCTTTTGGGATTTTCTTTCTGCTCAAGACTAGACAAACGCTTGTAACTCAACGCCTCTGTCCAAATCCATCTTCTGCCAACCCTACATGTACTCCCTATTTAAATACAAGCTAAGTGACCACAATCCACTGAGGAAACTTTATGTCCTGCATTACAATATTTAACCCAACTTTAGGATACCTTTTGTTTGTTTGGCCCAAGTTTTAAACTCAAAATTGAGAGGCTCTGATGACCCTTCTTGGATAACTGCAAAAGGTACCCGTTATATATAAATAATCTATACTATATTAAAAGCACGAAAGACTTTAAAAATGTTGACTAAACTTTTTGCCCTTCATTAAGGGACTCTGCAATAGACAAAATCGGCATTTACTATTTTCTTCATATTTTACTTAATTATCTTTATAGTAATTATTAGGACTTTGAGATCAAATAAAATTTTCTTATTAAGTCTCTTCTATTAATAATATGTATTAATTCCTAATATTTTGGACTTTAAAATTCACAAAATTTTTACCTTATATATATTTTTATTAAAACTTCAAATTCTATTAAGATTTTAACATATGTACCAAAATTTAATTATAATAGAACACGTTAGAAAAGGAAACTATTTTGTAATTTGATCACCATTAAACTTCTATTTAAGTAATACCTTTTAATGATCAAACCACTCTTTTTCATATAGCAAACCCTATAAATCTAACATGCCCGTTTTTTATACTGTTCATTCCAATTGTGATTCAAGCCTTTTTCTAGCTTTTATTGTGATCTTTCTTTTTTGTGATTTCTTTATTTCTTTTGTTAGTATCTTTAATCACAAATGCATGTGTTGATTTTGAGTTACATCATTGAATATTATTTTTAATTAATTTTTTTGTTGGTTACATTATATTGAAGCGTTTTTACTAATTAAGTTTTTTTAGTTTTACTCTTGATGCAAATTAATAGTTATAACTAGAAGGTTTTTTATTGTAGGGATTTTAATTATTCCTTGTGCGATGAATGTGAAATCCGACAAGGCCTGACGCCAGTCCGAAAGATTAAAGAATATTGTAGATAAATTGAGGTATTCAATTTCATCCTATTAACACAGATATTTTTAATTAGCTCAGTCTTTCGATTATGCCCGTACTAGCATAGATATGCTCGTATTATATTAAAAACACGAAGAGCCTTCGAATGTTGATTGAACTTTTTGCCGTTCATTAAAATACTTTACAATAGACAAAATTGTTATGGACAAAGGTGCAAATATACCCTCAACTTTGCGATTTAGAGCAGATATGCCCCCCATAAAAAAAGTGGTGCATATATACCCTTACCATTACAAAATGGTGCAAATGTAACCCTGCCTTACACAAATAGTGCAAATATACCCTTTTCGCTAATTGGATTTAAAAAAAAAAATCATTTAGCTAATTTTTTAATTTAAAAAAATGTCGTGTGGCTTTTAAAAAAAGTCTACTTATTTTTTTTGAGTAGACATATTTTTCTAACGCCACATGGTAAAAAAAAATTTCTGGTGGGTCGGGTCTGGTTTATTTAAAAAAATATCTTCGTGGCTTTAAAAAATAAGTCTACCCATTTTTTAAACGAACCAGACCCAATCCACCAGAAAAAAATTATCATGTGACATTAGAAAAATATGTCTACTATAAAAAATGGGTAGACTTTTTTTTAAAGTCACATGATATTTTTTTAAAATTAAAAAATAAGCTAAATGAGTTTTTTTAAAATTCCGTTACCGAAAAGGGTATATTTGCACTATTTGTGTAACAGCAGGGGTATATTTGCACCATTTTGTAGCGGTAAGGGTATATATACACCACTTTTTTAATCGGGGTTATATCTGCTCTAAATTGCAAAGTTGAACAGTATATTTGCACTTTTTCTCTTTACTATTTTCCTTAAATTATTATTTAATTATCTTTAGAATCTATCTATATTATATTAAATATAAAAATATCGTTCACCTTTTTTACCGTTTAGAAATAGATTTCACACTAGAAAAAATAGTCATTTAATAGTTTTCCTAATATTTGGGGTTCGAAATTAATTAAATTTTCGCTATCAAAATTTTTAGTTATTTGAACTAAGTAAGAACTCCTTCAATTTATGAATTTCAAATCGAATAACATTTTACTTATAGAAATTCTTTCCTTAATTTTTTACTTCACAATTATTTATTTAAGTTTGTCCGTCTATACTTTTGATTTGTTGTATATTATAGGATATTAGTGTAGGTTTTGTTATAGAATAAAAATTGTGGAGCTCAATTTAAAATCCAACATAAAACTGAAGAATACATCTTTACGTAGTCACCTCAGTTGGGGTGTACCTTAAGTTAGATAAAATTGAAATTGTACTCAAATGTTTTTTTAGGAGAAACCAAAATTTTCCAGTTTAAATTAGTTTTCTTATTATGGAAAAAAAAATAGTTTTCTTATCGGACAGGGCTTTTGTTTATTTAGTTTGAGGATTCACTTTACAATTGGAATTCCTTTATACCAATTATTATTAACTATATTGTCTTTTCGTAAGATAGGTTTAGAATTAGGTTTATTTCGTGCTGGCGATTCTAACAGTGTTTCACTTTTAAAATAAAATTAAAAACAGGGAGCTCATTATCACGATTTCCCTGTAAATTTACAATTTATGAGATTTCATTGCTTTCATAAGATGAAGGGAGCAGGACAAATTTGTTTGATCTAGCAAAGGTCTTATATTTGTTTCTTTATTCCATATTCTTTAACGTGAAATCTTGGTAGTGTTTATGATTGCAGAAATAAATTTCCTTGTGATTTGAGGTAAGTTTTCGAAAATTTTAGTCTGTTCTTGAAGTTATACGATAATAAACGATGTTGTATTCTTGATAAGCAACTTCTAATTGAAAAGTTGTAGTTGTTTTGTTTATAATGTCTCATATATAATTGATAATTTAAAGTTGACTTATTTACAATTTCATACAGGTTGTTTGGATCATTACATTATGTCACAGAAAATTTGTTAGGTATTCCAATTCATAAAATTAATGAAATTATTAATTTAAGATTATTTTTCCTATGTTTATAATTATTACTCCCTCTCTCCCATATTAGTTGTCAACATTACTAAATATATCCGTCCCAAATTACTTGTCAATTTACAAAACCAAGAATGAATTAATTTAAATTTTTCTATTTTGACCTTAGCATTAATTCTTTTTTAAAGTAATCAATATTAATTAGAGTGCAATTTATTGGAGAGAGATAAGAGTAATGTAATAAAAATACACTTTTATTTATGATTTCTTAAAGGACGTGTAAAAGGAAAGGTGGATAAGTAATATGGGACAAAGGGGTTAAATACTATTCTTTCATCAACTATAATTATTAATTACTCATTTTTCATAAACCTTTGGTTCGGAATAGGAGTCCTTATCATCGAAGAACATGTGGTTCCAAACGCAACTCAAATGGACGTTGCATCATGTTGCTACAATATTAGTTCAAATTGATTAAATGCAAATTTGAAGTAACAAGCTAAGGATGAAATAGTAGAAAATAAAATATATTCTAAATAAATTTTATTATTTTTTCACGCTTATTATAATAAAAGAAAATTTTCAATATTCTTTTATATTACTGATTTCACTACTAAATAAACATGAATTAGGGACCGAAAGTTAAACAGTAAAATTCGTCGCTAATTCTACAGATTTAGCGTCAAATTAGAAACGAATTATCAAAAAAAATCTTAGATCCAAGTAATTTTGCAACGGATTAATAACGAAGTTCATAGCTAAGTTCAATATTTTTTTCTGTAATGTTTGTCATCAAATGAATATGCGCTTTGGTCTTTGCGCGTACGCTTAAACTAGTACAATAATATAAGTTTGGTAGTTAAGCTCAATAATCACTTAATTAATGCCCTATTTTTGATTTAAATTGATAGCTAATTTTGTATGTTAGAGTCCGAAATTAGTTGCGGCAACAGAGTTATTGATTGAACAATCCTCCCCGCATGATTGCAAATCCTATTTAGTTATGGATTATCAAAAAAATTTACTAGTTATGTGCGAATTATCTAGCAATAGATTAAGGACGAATTTCATAGCTAATTCATGTTTTTTTAGTGTATAGGTGAGTATTGAGTCTTTACCATCTTCAAAGGACTCAACTAAAATTAAAGCGAAGTTTAATCTTCAAGTTAGATGTACCTAGTGCCTACCATCAATTATAATTTTGCTCTCATAATAGCATGTTCTCCACTTCATACCTCCTATTATCCTCTTGATTTTCCATTGTCCAACTTTCCCTTCTCCAATTCAGGTGATCAGTAATTGCGAAACCACAAATATATAAAAGGAATTTAATTTAAAGATATAGTAGATTGTCACATCTAAAATTTGAATTTATGACTTAAAGCATTTTTAAACCTCCTTTCCCACATAGAGCCCATTTGGATTAGCTTATAAGTTGCTTATAACCTGTTTTCAGCTTTTTTGAGTGTTTGGCTGACTAGCTTAAAGTCATTTGTGCTTAAAATAAGCTCAAAAAAATAATTGGATCCGTTTGACTTAGCTTATCTAAAGCAGCTTATAAGCAAAAAAAAATAAGTTGGCCTACCCTAACTTTTTTTTTTTCCAGCTTATAAGCTGCTTAAAATAAGCCCATCCAAACAGGCTCATAGAATCTTTCCTTCTGACGATGATTCAATAGTTCATATATAAAAAAATAAAAATAAAAAAACATTTTTGTTGCTTTGTGTTGTATAATTTCTCAGTGTAGAGAATTCAATTAAAACCCCTTGTCTCCCTTTAGCTCGCCCCTGCAAGTGATCTCTGTAGATAGGGGTGTTAAATGAGCGAATTAGGCTGAATTAGGTGGGTCAAAATGATTTGAGCTAATAACCCCCCCCCCCCCCCCCCCCCCCCCCCAAAAAAAAATTACTTGGCTTGAAATGATTTAGGCTAAAATGAGGTAAAAAGCGTGTTATAACATAACACGCTTGATTTTAACTAAATTTTAATTTATTTATTTGTTTTTAAATTATTTCTAGTACCTAAATTATTATTTTTTATTATGACTATATATAACATATTAAATAAAAAATAACTTGTTAAAAATATTTGATAGGTTTTCTCATGGGTCAATTCGGACTACATATCAGCCCAATCTTAATAGGCTGAAACTGGCTGAGCTAATAAATAAATGGGTCAATGACCAGCCCAAATTTAGACGGGTTGAGCAAGTCATGTTTTCATGGGCTAATTTTTTTCACCTCTACCTAAAAAGTTTATCAATTTTCTAAAGTTATGCATTCATCAAAATCCTCTAGCATTATATAGCTAGTATCCTATACCTCCAAGAAATAGATGATAGACCTATTTTAAGCAATGAGTTTGGTAGTCTGGTTAAGGACATTTTTGTGGAAACAAGCATTATATGGCATGAACCTGGCCTAACTTGGCAGACAAGGTCTCACAATTAAGTTTTAGGTTATGATTAGATCATGAAACTAAAGCTCGTGAATCCAAAATTTTCCTTCTTTATCCCTTTATTATTATTATTATTATTATTCTTATTATTATTATTATTATTATTCTCCTTTTGCTTTTTGTTTATTGATCTATCTAATATTTGAATTCTTTGCTTGGCAAGGGGTTTGAGAAAAAGTAAAGGCTAAGAAAGAAAAGTAGGGAACATCACCCTTTGTGACCCCATTTCAAAACAAAGCAAAATGAAGGTTAGTAAAAATGCATCATTTCAGATTTGAGCACTCTCAATGAAATCAGACGGATTCATGATTTAAACTTTATGTGTTTAATCATTAAGAATTTCAGTAGTGAATTTTATAATATTTTTAAAGTTATGGGTTCATATTTACTATTTATAGTTCTAATATTTTTTAAACATAAATTTATGCACCGCATCGAGAGTACTGGGTTCCTCTGAACCCAGTATTACAAAGCACCATCCTCCCCTGAAGCCACCTATATCAAGGAATGCTTTATTTCTAATATGGTACTTTCCCGTATAACCAATTTAATCGGACTTCAATATAAATATCGAGCTCCGGTTGAGAAACAAAAGGAAAGCATAACAGATGGTAAAGATAGAAACAATAAACAAAAAAGTAGCTACTAAAAAAAAGCTAGCTGTCCACTGCCTTTTGCCTCTCCCCTTTACTTTTCTTTAAAACTTCACTCTTCCAAACACAATTTCAAAAAACCAAGTACACCAAACATATTCATTATCATCCTTAATATTCATCAACTCTCAAGATCTGAATTTAAAGTAGCTCAAACAACATTCAAGAAGAAGCTCAACAATAAGCAAAAAGCTCGCCTAATTTTGATTTTCAGTTCAAATACGAAACGTGAAAGCCTGACCTAACTATCCTTTACACCTTTGAAATTCGAAGAAAGAAAATATAACAGCATGAAAGGTAGAAAGTGTAAAGAAGCTCCTTCAACAGATCTATTAGTCTGTTTTCCTTCAAGAGCTCATTTAACACTCATGCCAAGTCCAGCAACTCACCATCATCATCATCTAAGAAGATCTAACACAAGAGGTATTGGTCCTGCTGGACAAGCTAGTCCAATGTATTGGGCCAAATCAAAGAGAACAGAGATATCAGAGCCTACATCACCAAAAGTCACTTGTGCTGGACAAATCAAAGTAAGGACAAAACCGAAATCATGCAAGATCAAGAATTGGCAATCAGTAATGGAAGAGATAGAGAAACTACATGTTAAGAAACACAAAAAGAAAAAGAAGCCTGTTTGGATGGAAGCAATGGGGTTCAAGAAGGACGCGATGCAGTTCCTGACATGTTTGAGGAATATAAGGTTTGATTTTCGATGTTTTGGTTCGTTTAATACAGCTGAAACGGATATTATTACTTCGGATGATGATCAAGAAGATGAAGAAGAGGTTGAAGAAAATGATAATGAAGTTGTTTCGAGAACTGTGTTCTCGAAATGGTTTATGGTTTTACAAGAAAACCAGAAAACAGAGTACACAAAAACAGAGGAAACAGAGTGCTCTGTTTTTGAGGATCATGATGATGGTACTTCATGTGCACCACCACCACCAAACGCGCTTTTGCTTATGCGTTGTCGTTCTGCTCCAGCAAAAGGTTTGGTGGAGCAAAAACACGACGAAGAAGGAGAAGAAGAAGAAGAAGATGATGATGATGAACAGAAGGATGTAAAATCAAGAATGACAGAATCGGAGAGTACTAAAAAGAATAAGAAAAATTTAGTGGTGATGAGATATGGGAGCGATTTGTTCAAATTTTCATCTGATATAGCAAAGGAGAATTGGGTTGTGGGTGGAATTAAAGATCAATTGTCAAGAAGTCGAAGTTCGAAGAGGTAAATTAACATCGTGATGAACAGGTGTCTCTAACGCTATTCCTGTAACGGGATCACCTTTGATCGGATTATTGCGCAGAAGCTCTAGTGTGAGACAAATCTACTTCGACTCTAGTTCAAGGTCATTGCTCTTTGGCCAAATATTCCACTTTTGTTCTGAATTTTCTTAAAGCTTCTTCAAATACTAGTGTTTAAATTTTTAATGTTTGAATTATGTTTTTGTAATGTGAACTCTGAAGAAGTGAGCTTTTGGTTTTTGATCCTTCTGACTTCTGAGGGCTCACATAGCTAGAAGTGTACGTAGATGTGTAATTCTGTATAGTACCTTTTTTGTCATTTTTTTTTCTTTTCCTCATCTCTGGTTGTTTACTGAACCAATATACAATCTTAGGATATATTTTTAATGGGTAGAATTACATATATTGTCGCATTCGTTCTCTTAAGTTGTTTTTGTATGTCGGGGTGTTTGGTCATTTTTATTTACTTATCTTTTAATACGCTACCTTATGTGTGGTTTAGAGCGTGATGGGTACAGGAACTACTAAAGATACTAAAGAAAGAAACAAGAAAAAAAGATTGTCCTCTTTTGACTTGGCACAAAGTTTAAGAAATAAAGAAAGATTTTTAAAATGTGTGGTCCAAAATCAGCTTTAGATATTTGTGTGGCTGTAAATCATATCATAAAGTTGAATTGTTTCTAAATATAGAAAGGGAACAATCTTTATGGAACAGACTAAAAACGAAAGGAGGACAATTATCAGCTAAGATACTCCCGAGTATTTTGAAGCAGGCGTGGAGATGAAATTCGATTTCAAAATTTTCGCCATCATATTAAAGTATGCGGTCATCCCATAAGTTAAAGTCGATAGGAGTACAATTTTTTTGTTTGTCGTCAATATGGTGCATCAAGTTGACCTGTAGCTTCCGATGCTAAGTGCAAAAAAAAACTCAAATAGACAATGCGCCACAGAGAAAGTTAGGGATACAATGGATGATATATATTTGGTGAAATTTATAATGACAAACATCTACTCCTTGACATTTAATTTGAAAAAAAAATGCTATAAAATTTATGACTTTGACGAAGATGACATAAAATAGAATAAAATATTTAAACTACACAAAAAAAATATCAAATTAATTAGGTGCCGTTTGGCCATAAATACCAAAAACAAATTCACTTTTTTTGGAATTTTTGAAGTTGGAGTTGGAGTTAGAGCTGTGTTTGGCCATAGTTTTTGAAATTGTAGTTTTTGGTGAAATGTAGTTGTAAAAAAGTGAAATTTTTTTGAAAAACAAATTTTTTGAGTTTTTGGTATTCCGGAATACAACTTCAAGTTGTATTCGGACTATTTATGGCCAAACGCCCAAAAATGAAAAAAGTGAAAAAAATTCTGAAAAAATGAATAATTTTTATGGTCAAACGGCACCTAAATGTCACACTATTGGTTTGACGTAAAGAATACTCAACCTCCCTTTCAATTTACATGATGTAGTTTTAGTAGACACAAAATTTAAGATGAAAAGGGAGAAAGTTCAAAATTTCTAATCTAAAATATACCATAGCATGTGAGTAAGATTTTTGAATCTGAAACATCTCATAACATTTATATCCTATAAAAAACTAGAAAAACACTTGAGAGGAATTACAAATAATTACAACAAAAATAACTACACCTCATCTCAAATAAGTTGGAATCAATCAACCAAAAAGAACACACGCCCAGTGGGACTCGAACCCACAATCGCTTGATTAGAAGTCAAGCGCCTTATCCATTAGGCCATGGGCGCTTTGTGTTGTTAACCATCAATGAATGGTTTACGATTCTTATGTCTCATTAACATGAATTTTCCTTTTCCACATTTGACGTGTCATATTAGGGGTTTTAAGACAGTAGTGTAAAATGTGATATTTCAACACTAATTTTTTATACCATGTTTGATAGAAGGTATAAATTTATCCTCCTTCTACCAAACTGAATATAAAATGAAGCATAGTCCTAAGAGTGGGATATCCCACCTTATCTCACTAAGATTGGGATTATTCTATCCCATCTGAGAGATGAAATAAATTAGTCCCGGTACTATAATTCTGGGATTATAATCCCGAAATAATTTAATCTGCATACCAAACGATCATTTAGTGTACTAGTACTACTATACTATAAATGGAGATATGCATGCAGCAGGTCAACATGCCTGCTTTGGCATTTTGAGATTAATTTGGTCATTTTAGTTAAAATGAAATAACATCGAATTCTATGCAGCTGCTGTATTAAATTTGAGTGAGTTGACTAAATTGTCCTTTTGCTTGTCATCATTCATCAGACATTCAAAAGCCATACCTGTCTTTTCCGTGCTACGTGGCATAAATTTGGAAGATTTTTTTTTTCCTTTGTACTGTGTACTCTAACTTTTCTCTCTTCACGTAATTACACCTTTCACTGAACAACTATTTATTTCATTTTTCCTTTATTTCTTTTTCTTTTTGTTGTATTATAGGAGTAATAAGTTTAAGACTAGCTTTACATTTAAAATTCACAAAAAACAATATAAATAAAATAGCAAGACATAAAGGAAGTTTAAAATGAATTTATTCAAAACATTTGACCCCCCTAAACGAATATTAAGGACGATATTAAATATAATAGTTTAATCTATGTTAATAATTTTGGGTAATAAATTAAAAATACTTGTAAATCTTGAAGAGTATAACATGTTATACCCCATTTAAACGGGTTAAATTAGAGTACAACATATTTGTGATTCCTATTTTGCTTATTTTAAGGAGTCGCCACCTAATTAATTTTAAGGTGAATTAGGGCACCTAATTTATTAACTAAGGTAAAATCTAACTATACCTCCGTTAATGGTCTGCTTAAATTTAATTCTAGGTAAGGGTTCTAATTATCCTAAAGGGAAGGGGTTAGGCATCCTTTAGAATCCGCTAACTACGGTTTACCGGCCAAACTTAGGTTAATTAATTAGATTAAATATAAGGCTTAAATTTTAAGGAAATAGCTTACGAATATCACTAAAGTTTAAAGGAAAATAATATTAGCTAAAATAAACTTGAAGAAAATAATAATTTATGAAAAAGGACTTTAGAGGCTAATAAGACTTATAAAAGTTATTAAGATTTTAAAGGAAGAATAATATTTCACAAATACTGCTAAGGCTTTAGAATGCTATTTAAAATAAGGTTTGTACCAAATATATTAATCTTGCATAAAAGGAAATTTCGGATGCCGTTTAAAATAATATTGCGAAGGTTTTGAATAATAATGCCATTTAAACTAAAGTTTACAAAATATAATGGCTTATATATAAATAGGAACCATTTTCGAAGAAAGCTTAGCGAGTTTAAAATTTTGGAATAGAATTATATTATAGGAACATAGTGATGCGGAAAAATCTAGACTTATTAAGTAAAAATGCAAAAGGGTAATGAGTTTCTTTCCTCAAACCTTATTTAGTTGTATTCGGCTAAATACGTATAGTTTGATAAATCTTAAGGAAATAATTTGTCAAGTTCCTGAATATATATTTGTATATTGATAGCATTTGAAATCTTAAGGTATTGAAGAAAAATATGATTCCATTAACTCAAAGTATATAGTTACACTATTTGCAAATTAATTATCCTAAATGAGTAAAATATTAAATGCTATAACTAGTCTTGACAAATATTGAATGCTATACTAATTATAAATGCTATAATTAATATTAGTTTCCTACCCATTATTAAGACTAAGTCCCACTAATTTACTAAAATTCATCTAAGTTATCAAAACCAAAATAAAGGGTTAGTCAAGGAATACAAATTAAATGCATAAACAAACAAAGTAGAGATGTAAATAAAATTAAATGGGGCTCAGCCCATTTTAGGCTTGGTCGTATCATTTGTTGGGCTTCCCTCATTTGAAAATGGCTCGCTAACGAGACCGCAATTGAAATGGGTTCGGCCCCATTTTAGGCTCGGCGCGGACCGGCTCACGCCCGCCGGGCCTTGGCCTCGTAATTTTATTATGCTGCTACTGTTGGGCTTCGGCCCAACTGATTTTCATTTCTATTTTTTGCTGCGGACTGGCTGGACACGAGAATATTATGTTGGGCTTTTAGCCCAACACTGAATGCGGGGAGGGACGAGTCGCTCGGATTCGCGCATGGTGTCATGCATAAAAAGAAAGGGAAAAGGATTAGTATATGTATAAGCACATAATTTCATCATTTAAACAAAATAAAATATGCAAACCAAGCAAATACACAAAATAAACAATCTAAGACAAACAAGCCTTATCTGGGCAATGAGAAACAAGTTTAAGCCGAAGACAAATCATTAAAGTGAAAGTGGACATAACGGGTTAAACATGAATGCTGTTCTCATTTTATTCCCTTTGCTTAACTATCGTGTTTTTTGTCTCATTCTCATCTTAACGAGTCCTATATGGTCCAAGTGTCTCCTTTTTAAGGCCGATTTTTACATGGATCGTATCAAAGTGATTCTAGCGAAATACGGACCTCATAGACAACACTACTCACAACATGCCTTCATTAAAAGATCAGTTTCATTCTATCGCTCTATCATTAGTCATGTTTGTTACACCATCTGCAGGTTAGTTCAATTGTCTAGTGACCAAAACAGGACACTCACGTTGAAAAGCAAGCGGCAAAGATATATATCACATACACTTCAAACTATTTCATTTTGCCAAGGATAAACTACTCAATTTCACTCTCAGTAATCAGACATCAAACAGAGAAAACTTGAGGGTTTGGACCTAAGGACAGTCTTAGCCTATTTCATGAAATGCATAAGCGGGCAGAGGCCCTAAATATTGAACTAATAATAAGCTAAGTGTCATTTTCAACCAGTTCAGACTAGTGCTCATAGCAGGTTAAATGGGGTATCTAAGGCAATGTTTAAATTAAGCGGAAACAGAGACATGAACCCGGCAGGAGGGCGGACATTAGCATGTAAATGGACTACTTAGATCTAACAGACAAAAATAAAGTCTCAAGGGGCAGAAAACAGGGTCAAACATGCCATTTCCAAAGAAGTTTAAGCTTTCTTAGGCCAGCAAATAGACAACCATACTTGATTTTACTACAAATGATATGACCTATTCAAACAGGAGCACTTGCAGTACTTATAGACAAATTTTGTTGAAAGGAGGAGCATAGGGCATCATTGATCATACAAAGGCATGTTTCTCATTTTACACAAATCAGCCAAGAGGAGAATGCTTTAAAGTTTTTGGGATGAAGCAAATGATTAGACCATGTCTTAAATGTACTAATGACAATATTAGAAGCGCAAGAAAGCAAAGATGCGAGACCGTATGACCAAGATGAAGGACTAAACAATAGATACAGGGGTCCAAACAACAACGTAGATAACTAGACCCAAGTTTGTTATTCTCGTTCGCGGACATGAACTAAATCAGATTACATTCTTATGACATTTGAATGGGATGGAAAACATGTTAATATGTACTGGCATCAGCATACTACGTTATCGGAAACTAAGCGACTCATTATACCGATCAACATTTGAGCATTTAAGGAGGGGTTTTCAACACACATTGGCAAATCTATAAATTCACAGCCAAACAAACACATAGGAACCACTAAATTTCCACATTATTCTCCACTATCGAATCCCAAACTTCAATCTACAGCTAACATCATCGATTAAACCAGACAAACCAGCATAGACAAAACTAAGTTACAAAATCAAAATATGAAACAAAACAGACTAAAAATAGAAATTATGCCGAAATTAAAGGAGAACGGAACAAATAGATGAAGGCTTACTTTTTGTGGGTGCAGTGGACTGAGGCCTCGATCACGGATCTACACCCGAACAACAACAATGCCAAGCTTCACACACTCGGATCCGATATCTCGGTTGAGATCCAAAATGAAAACGAAGGTATAGAAAAAATATTTTGAAGGGATGTTAATGACAATTTCAAGGGTGTTCTTCGCGGACCAAAAAAAAACCTCCCTTTCAGTGACGGAAAAGCACATACTTATAGGAAAGTTCTAGGGTTTTTGGGTTCAAAATTGGGCGGGATTTTGAGATCCCTTTTCGAAATCTCATTCAAAATATGGTCAAAGTGAACGTTGGTATATCTGAACGACCTCGCTGACCATCACGTGATCGATCCATAGTTGCCCGAAATGGTGATGCCTTGGCTGGAGTCGAGAAATTCATGCACCTTGAAGCGCGAAAATGGAATCACGAGACAGAGAGGCGTCTGGGAAAAGCATTCATTTACACGGAAATGGCAAGGCAAAACTTTTGTTTCACTGAGGATGCTCTGGCAGCGTTTTGAAAGAGGAAAATGAGAGAGAAAGAGAAAGGGACGCCTCTGTTCTTCAACAGAGAGCCCTAGCCGAAATGAAAGAGGAAGGTGGGCCGGGTCGGATATAATGGGGGTTGGGCTCGGCTGAAATGAATAAATGTGGGCTAATTTTCACAGATTGGGCCTCAATTTTCTTTTGGCTGAATTAACATAGTGGTAAATAAGGAACATATATGTATATGTGATATTAATAATAATTGAGCCATTAGAACTAATAAGGTGTAATTTAATAAAATATAAATAAGTAATAAATGAGGTTTGAAAGTAAATAAATGTTGTTGTCCAATTGTATAAAATAAATGCGACGCGTTTTACATAAGACGGTAAAAGAAAAATGCTAAAAGCGACTATCGCGATCATAATATTAGGCGCGCTCGCAGTATGATGATAATAATAAATAATAATAATAATAATAATAACAATAACAGTAATAATAACAATAATAATAATAATATTAAGACGGCGATTATGATAGTACTAATAATTAAAATATTAAATGCTTGCAGCATAATAAAACAATAATAATAGTAGTAATAATAATAAACATAACATTAATAATGAAAAATAATAATAATAATAATAACGATAATGGGTGACGACTGAGTTGGACAGTGACCAAATTAATAGAAAGCAAATAATTGTGGTAAAATATACATAACTATTGGCAAATAAATATTTTAGAAAAGGGCGGGACAAAATCGGGTGTCAACATAACATTCTACTAATCTTAAAACAATAGAAGTTTATATTGCAGTTTAGACAAAGCACAAACAAGCTATATCCGAAGTTAAATTGTATTCATTTTCGCCAAAATTTTGTTCAATTAATCGTTGAGCTCTATTTGGGGCTTAAGTTTGTCATAATATACATTCTATTAGACAAAAACAACATAGGAAAAAGCATATTAAATATGCTAAAAAATCCAAGGGGTAAAAACACAAAAGAAATAGAAATATTAATTGCTTTTACGGTTCAAAAGTTGGAGTTTAAAGTAAAAAAGAATTGAATAAAATAATCACAAATTAAAAATATAGAAAATTGGTATACGCAGAAGAAGAGTTGTTTCTGATGTTATTTTTATTGATCAGGATCGAAATATTTAAATTCCTGTTAAATGCATGCAACAAAAGTTGAAATAAGCAAAAAATAAAATTGGCTTCAATTAACATAAGAAAAATACTAGGAACTGCACTAGCAGTCGAAACATAAATGAATCATATTGAAATTGAGTTTAGTATAAGCATAAACGAGTACTCTCTCCATTTTATTATGTAGAAGTCTCATTTTTTTATTGGACACAAAATATTTTTAAAAAAAGAACTTATAATTTTAAATATGTCATGATATTTTATGACTATAAAATTGTACTATTAAGAAATAATAAAGATTTAAAATAAAATTATTTCGAAATATGAAAGAAATTTTTCTTAACAGGTTAAATAGAAAAGAGCGGCTTAGGTTGTGGTAGAGTGGTAAAAACTCCTTCATCCTTAACTAGATGTCTCGAATTTGAACCATGCTGGATACAGAGTCGTCTTTGCTAGAGAGAGCTTTATTTCCAATAATATACTACCCGACACAAATTCATAATTAATCGGACCTCAATACGGATATCAGACAACAAGAGAAACAATGAAAAAAGTGTCACGTAAAATTTAAGGGGAGGCCAGTTTGGGTAGCGCTTTTGGTTATTAAAGACTTGAGGGTAGTTGCGTGAGGAAAAGATAGAATTGGCCGCTACAGATGTGCGAAAGTACTGTGATTGGTGCTAGTACTATGCTTTTGAGTCTCTTCAATAAATCATTCGCATCCTTCTATTGAGTCTCTTCAATATATCATTCGCATCCTTCTATTGCAGGATACATTTCAAAACAGAAGCAGGCCAGCAATGTCTATGATCTTGTCACTCAACAGGAAAGAATAATATCATGGCAAAAGGAATGTTTGGTGGTTGTAATTATGGGTAATTATTATGTCACTCTTTATCCCTATTATAGTACTGCTGGACCTGGTCCCACTATATATGGATTGGTAACTAACATTTGTATTTAATTTCTATTTACACTCAACTATTTATAAATAAACAAAAAATATTAAAACTCATTTCAATCAACTAATTTGTTTTAGTAAGCTCCACTTATTTGACTTCGGAAAAGATTATTGACCAAAAAGAAGGGTAAAATTTTTACCTTCTCTTTTTTGAGGTTGCAATCATATGAACCATTATAGTAACTCTCGGTTCTTTCTATTTTATAGTAAAGTAATAATAAAAATGGTTTAGGTGGAAGACTTTAAGTTTGTCGATCAAAGCCCGCCTTCCAGAATAAAATTGAAAATTAAAGCAACATGAGAGTGTAGAGTGTTAGAAAGGAAAATAATTAAATTTGATCTTTAAATCATATCAGCTGAAACAGGGCATGGTCATTTTTCTTTTCTTGCTAGTCAAATAATTCAGTAAATGGCTTTTACGATCAGTAGTTTAGCTAGATTGATTGGAAAGTAGTTTAATTTGTTGGATTCCTCACATTATACCGAACATTATAAGTTCTCTGTTGATTCGGAACGTAGCTTATAATATGTCGGCTTATATTGTAAGGGCACATACCCACGCCACCAAGTGGCGTGAAAGCCACACTACTTAAAGTTGTTCATCCGAACCCCCTCGCTACGAAAAAAAAAAAAATACTATTTTTCTGCTAAAAATTATTTTTTATGTATATATATTTAGACGTCAATCCCCTTGAGCTTCTTCGTGACATGCATTTTTTTTTATATTTTAACCCCCATTGCGGAAATCCCGCTCCGCCACTGCACGCCACAAGACCTAAGTTGTGTTTAGTCCAATTTGGAACTCAAATTTTCTTATCAAAACAGAGACTATGTGGACTTCCTGTGACAAAAATAGCAGGTTTTAACTTCCACAAGTATCATGTGCGAAAAAATTTCTGTTTTCGAAAAAAAATTATGTTATATGTCCCATTCTGCTGATGGTTCTTTAATATTATATCAATTTAGTACAGTACAATTCCTGGTTACTCAACCAGTATATAATTTTCTTTTAATATACAGTCAGAATATATAAGTTAAATACAAAAATAAAATAAAAGGACGTGTTTTTTTCTGACTTAAAGTTTACAAGGTTGAAAAACTGTTGACTGTAAAAAGATTCTGTTAATATTCACCAGCCTTTTGGTACACTTCATGACTAGTTCGCACAAAGACGGCCACAATTATAATCCAAACTACATTTGTCTGTACAAGCTCTTGCATATACTTTGGAAAATTAAATGTCATATTCATGATATAAAAAAACGTTGATATTTGATAAAAGAAATGGAAAAATGTAAATTAATATGAAAGACAATTTAATTTCTTTGGTTATGGTCCTCCTCTAGCTGCTTTTGTAGCTGAACTTTTGCCTCTGAGAACACTCTATTTACTTCATAATCCTCTGGATTTTCTTGAATCAACACTTCACAATCTTGAATAGCTAGCTTCCTTCTTTCCAACTGCATATATCACCACACAAAACAAGTAAACAAACATTTATCAATCCAAATTCTAGTCTTGTTTAATAAACATGACTTGCTTTGCAATTGCAGCCAAACTACATAGGCTGTTCAATTGTATGACCAATTCACCTAAAAGCTTAATCTGTCAGAGAACACATTTTTATTTACGTAGTTATGTCTTCAACACGTCCCTTTACGTGCAAACCTGATTCACTTTAATTTTCATGGATCAAACACGTGGAAATTCCCTTCTTTTTAAAAAAAATAATTATTGGCACGCTTAGAATTACCTTTATGTTGCAATCAGCTCTTCGCAATCTGGCTTTTGTATATGAAGGACGCAATAGAAGAGCTGCAGTACAATCCTCCACTGCTTTTTCGAATTGTCTTAGCTTGAATCGACACGCTGCTCTGTTAAATAGCAGAACAGAATTGTATGGCTCTTGTTCTAGCCCTTCAGTGTATACAGAAAAAGCCTCTGAGAATTTATTTTCTCTGAAAAGCTCGTTTCCCTTTAACCGAGCTGATCCCAACCGTTTAATTCTCCTTAGAATTGTATTAATTACTTCATTACTTTGATCTAATTTTGCTGCTTCTTGAGCTGCAGCTATGGCATCAGTGAACCTCCCAACTGTTGCATAGGCCTCAGCTCGAGTGATTAAAAAATATGCTGTTTTTGCTGAACCGAAAAGGCTAGCATATAGCTCGGTTGTAAAATCAGGTCCATTCTGAATTGTTGTGTATGCTTCATCATGTCTATGTAACTTCATCAATGCTTCAGCCCTCATGGCAAAGACCTTTGATTGAGATCATGTAAAAGGAAAAAAGTCAACCATTTGGACATGAATTGGGTGATATTTGAAAAAAAGTAGCATCTGAAGTTAAGTTGGAAAATGGTACTTGGAAGTTGAAGTTGTGTTTGGACATGCATTAGTTGAGAAAATATTGTAGTTTTGTTACAGAAAAAAGAATTTACTTTGAAAAACTGGTTCGAAGTACATTATCAAACTTGAAAAGCTAACTTCAAGTTGGAGTTGGAAAATTGTGGTAACAATTAACCAAACATTGATTTGAAAGTATTTTTTCACATAAAAGGAAAAAAAAAAAAATTATGTCCAACCTTAGACTTTGTACACTAACCTGTGGAGCTGAATCTGCTCCTAAGGAGATTGAATTTTTTGTTTCCTTGAGCAATGTGTTGTAATCCCTCAGCTTTTTTGCTTCTGTGCATTTTATGATTTGTCTCTTAAGATCATGTGCCTCGGAAATATCCTTCTTGTCAACTTTTCGTCCTGATTGTTTATAATGATCTATCGCTTTCTTTGCATCTCCCAGTCTGTTGAAATTAATAAATTTTTTGTATCATAAATCAAACTTAAACAAAACTGTTTAAGAAAGTATTGGGATAATTACATTTTTGGACCGCTCAGAGGTATAATAGCCAGTAAATGTATGAGTTTTGTATATTAAGTATAATATACATATAATATACACACATATATATATATATATATATATATATATCTGTGTGTGTGTGTGTATATTATATGTTATATACACAAAGTATACATCCAATATGCATAAATATACATATAATATACATAATCAGTGTATAGGTTTTGTATATTCTGGCTAGCGCAAGCAATTATTTTGGCTGACTGGCCAAAAAAGAAGAAAAACACCCAAAAACATTTGACCATTCAAAATGTTGCACCTGAGGTATAATCTTGCAAGACGATAATGTGCATTGTGATAAGAAGGGTCTAGCCGGATGGCCTCTCTGCACGCGACAACTGCCTCAATCAGGTGGCCTAAACTCATCAAAGCTGCACTTTTGTTGCTATAATAACAAGCATTTCTTGAATCAATTGCAATTGCTTGATTGTATAAAGCCAATGCCTCCTCAAATTTGCCCTGTCTATACTTCTCATTGCCTATGGTCTTGAGTACATCAGGATCTAATTTGTTTGCAGAACCGCGAAAAAAACTGCCGGATTGATGGCTTCTTACAGTACTAGTCTTTTTGTCCCTAGAGGAACTTTTGTTCAAATTTCCCAGGTGGCCTAATTGCGTAATATTGCCTGTTGAACCGTGATTCAACATTATATTTAGCCTGGATTTTCTATGACTAAAGATTGTCATGCTCAAATCACTTGAGGTGAAAGTTGGTTCTCTTCTAAGCTTTTGTGTGTATGCCAAGTTCACAACTTGTGACATTTTATTTACACTAGAAAGGTTGAATGATGCTTTCTTCGAGTTCTTCGGATAAGAGCTGTCATGACATCTTCTTGAATTCTTGACAACATTGGTGTATCTGGACTTGGTTGGAATTGGTGGTACTGTTGATTTATTTCGGTTAATATTTCTTCTTGGGAAAAAAGCACCTATTAGACCACAACCCAATTCATGTTCCACTGAACTATCTACAATTCTTGACATGGTTGATTGACTACTTTTTCTAGTTTTTTCCATCTCAATAGGTTCTTAATTAACAGGGGTTTACAAGAGAATAGAAGCTGACCACTGATTCAATTAATCAAAGAGAAGAAAGAAAACATGGGACTTTATCCAAAGTGAATTACTGATGAATTCATACAAGAGGGTCAACTAGGATAAATTATACTTGTATTAAATAAACAATCGAATGGACACATGGTCCCAAAAAATGGGAAAGAAATGAAGATAAATCTTGAATGTGAAGGGTTCAAAGTGATAGGCCTGTTACTTATGGAAGATGAGTGAATATTAATATACACCCTATAAGGATCCTAGAGTGGATGCCAAGAAATTTCCTGTAAAATAAAATTAAATTCCAGGAGAGGACAACTGGAAATCTTTCTAATATTTTATTCAACTATGGACGTTTCTTATCAGCAAAGCTTGGAAAATTTCATTCATTTCTTTCACATTTTGTTCATCCATCCACATTTTCTCTATTACCAAAGAAATAGGACCTAGCTCTATGCAATCGTGAAATAGTATTCAATTCTAGTTGGATCAGCTTCATGCAGCATACCACCAATTTTACTGCTGGACTAAGTCTGTTAAAAAATACTCATAACATGATGTGAATACTATCGATATTTGGCTAAGCTCGCATTTTTATTTCCTCAAATGTCTCACACCATTGAAAATATTCATACACGTTATTATGTACATTCTTTTTCAATGCCATCACTTAGTTAGGCTTGTGTCTTTAAGTTATTTTTTTCATGAGCCACAGGCCACAGCCATAGGAAGTAAAAATCTCAACTTGATTTGTCCAACAGTTGTAGTAACTTATTAATTACTTCATAAAAAATAATGATGCTTTTGTGCTCTTGTGGAACTCGGTTAGTATGTGTCATTATCTTCACTTTCAGGCAACCAACCTAAATTCCTAAGAACCTATCCAAAAACAAAAAAACTAGCTAGCCTGCATGCAATTAAGATATGTACTTAATTATCTGCTACATGGTTTGCCGGCTTGTTTTCACCTCTAAATGTATCAGAGATCAAAATAAAGCCAAGTGTATCTCATTCTTGTAATTGGGCTAATTACTTAACGGCAGAAATGGACATCTGAAATAGCATCAAGGCAATCACAAAAATAGTTTTTATCATTAGTTGGATGACCATCTGACTAATTGACTCTTACTTTTAAGATTGTTTATTTAGAATATAGCCAACATTTGCAAAATAGTTTTAAAAAAAACCATAACTAAAAAATGCAACAAAGATCCGCAAAGTAGTGGAACTAATAACCATTATTGGAACTTTAAAACTGTCCTAAAATTTGAAATTCTCCAATTTTAGACCAATTATACTCGCTGGTGTCCAATTCTAATACAAAGCATCACTTGTTTACTGGGAATAATGATAATGAGGATTACCTATCTATGTATGCAATATGAATAGTCAGTTTTTGAACTTATAAAAACATCAACCTTTCACTTTCCCAGGTTGTTAAATTGGTCATTACCAAGTTACAACTTACAAATACGATGTTTCCTAATACATGGTTCGTTCAAGCAAAAGGACGATATATTTGTAGTTCAATTAATGAAATTCAAATAATGAACGACTGTCGTGAAGTTTAGTTGTAAAAGTTTGAATTTCAGGATACTGTCATGAAGTTCTGTTATAGAAGATTTAACCAAGAAACTTAAACTGCCACAATTAAAACATCTATACCAATACTTTTGTCCAAATATTGGTTATATTCCAAACAATAACCCAAAAGGTGGTTATGTCTGAAAATTAATGACGTATATATACATAAGAATAGGGTATATTTATAAAATATGATGATACTTTTCAGTTTTCAAAACATAATAATAGATTTCTTACAAAAAATTTCGCTCAAGGCTTAAGATTTTGTGTATGAAAACTGTATGAAATGTGTATATTTCGCTCAAGGCTTAAAAATTTCGCTCAATTTTTTATTTATGAAAACTGTATGAAAGATGTATTTCTTGTTCAAGGCTTGAATATTTTGCTCAATATTTTGTGTATAAAACGTGTATATCTCGCTCAAAGCTTAGAATTCTCACATTTACTATGTATTGCTCAAGGCTTAGAATTTTGGTCACAATTTTGTGTATGAGAACTGTATAAAATTGGTATGAAATATGTATATAACTGTATAATTTTTGTATAAAGTTCATGTTAGGTTTTTCGAAATTTAATACAACTACAACAACATTATTTACAACTTTCATACAATATTCACACAAATTTAATACAAATAATACAACATACAAAACTTAAAATACAATTTTCATACAACCCATGTTCAATTATCATACAACTTTAATACAATTTGACTTTAACTTCGAACTTCAACGAACTAGGACTGAAATTCAATCCAAAAGCATCGAATAAAATCTACCTAGTTACTTAGTAAAGAAGTTAAGTACTTTCCACTATTTCCTACTTTTTATTTTTCGTTCGTATCTTCCTTTCCCTAGTTCCTTTTCCCCTTTGTCTTCCTCTCCACTTGATAGCGGGTTATACATACAAAAGGAGGGAAAATAGGGGCCAAAGCAAAAAGCATCATTGAAGGTTTGGTCTGTTAAAGAGGTTGAAAAACTTTCAATGCGAAGAAAAAGGTGTGGAATCAGCAAAACAGGGCGAAGTGCACAAACAACTGAAGAAAAAAAGCATGAAGGAGAAGGCTGTAATATTTTGTAAAACATCGTTATGTTTTACAAATAAAAAAATATTTATATATTTAGTAATAAAGAGTCTTAAATAGATACTCTATATAATTTTTCCTTTCTATAAATATATATATATATATATAGAGGGATGAAAACCGAGAATGGGCCCAACCCAAAGGCCCAAATTAACACTGGCTTTCCCGTATTTATAGTATTCGTGCACTGGCTTGTTTGCAATTTGTGGATTGTGAATTTGATTATAAAAATTATTTATTCACCATCGATATTCATATAAATTAATTAATGAGCTGGATCTGAAAACAGTATATGCGAATATGAACCAAAAGAAAGCTATTATGCCCTATGGTCGTGAGACAAATTAAAATGCTAAACACTAAGCTTTAATGCTAGTCAAAAGTGTAAGTATGCTATGTACAAAGCTTAGTTAATTTCAATTTTCAATCATTATTTTGCACGTTTGATAAGCTAAGTAAATAATAAAGATGTAAAAGTCATATATCATAATTATGCCTTCCATTTCAATTTAAGCTGCATAGTTTAGCTCGAGGTTTATATAATATAAATAAATAGACTTTTGAAATATTTGGGCTTACCACCGAACATCCGTACAGATATAAAGCTAAATCTGTGTCTTAAGCATGTCATATCACATTTAAAATAGAGTTGAAAATACTTAACTTCAAAATATTATACCTTAATTTACATCGCGTCAGGCAAAAAATACCACACTATGAAATAGAGGGAGTACCTCTTGCAACTCTACCTTCGTTTTGTTATGCGTTTTTATTCGATTGGACGCATAGTTTAAAAATCAAATGAAATTTCTGAATCTTGTAGAATTAAACCAAAATATGTACAATCTATTAAATGTTCTTTGAATTTTATGATCTTGTCATGTGGGACGATGGAATTAAAGAGTTACTCAATATAGAAGATGACATTTTTTTTTTTTGAACAAACTAAAAAAAAAAAAAAAAAATAGTAAGACACATAAATTGAAACAAAGAAAGTATCTTCTTAACTTTAACACTGTTGAATTCGTTTCAATTTATTTGTCTTATTAGTCCAGTTAATTTATTTATAAAAGGTCACATTTACCATCAACCCTCTCTATAACGTCTTTTTTTGGGATATTTTTTTACTTCCACAGCGAAATGTTGTTACAGAAAACATACAATATAACATAACATGAAAAAATCGATTCCAAGAAAAATTCGACCGTTATAGTGAAATGTTGTTAAAGAGGATGACTGTTATAGAAAATTCTCACTATATATCTAGTATTTTTTTTATTCCAATGTTGTCATTTTACCCTAGTGATACTTTTTTATAAAAATGACATGGTTTGATTAACGCCATAAAATCTAAAGATATTTTTGATATGCTATGTACACTTTTTTTTCCATTCCATGAAACTTTTCTTGTATTCATTTTTTCTCGTTTTCACACTTACCCCACCAACCTCCCCCACGCCCCTTCTCTTGCTTTGTAATAGCTCTAATTATGTTTCTCTTTTGAGTGAGTGGAAAACATAAATTGAACCTTTATTGCCTTATATGCCTCTCTTTTAGAGCCCTTCTCAAAGCCTTATATATTTTACAACCCTTTTCTCTTTGTCCTTCCTTTCTCTCTTTACTTCTTCTCTCTTTTCTTCCATTTCAAAACCCTAATCCAAGAGCTTACAAAGAAAGAGAAAACTCAAGAAAATATGATCCAAGACTCTCAAATATTCTCTCCACTTTAAACAACCAACATGTTTGATTTTTCCTTCCTAATCAAACATGTGTGTGAGAACAACCTAGGTAGTGGTCCATCAATGAGAGGCAAAGGACAAGTCTCATAAGTTAACTCCTAAATTTTGTAGATCATTAGATCTTTCAAGATATAAGGATATAAACTTTCTCCAAAACTTATATGGTAGGTGGAATTTTCCTGTTTGCTCACATTTTCATATTCCTTTCTTGATCATCAATCTCCTTATAGAACCTCATTTCTTTCTTTCTTTCTCCAAACTTTTTTCAACTATCACATCTCTTTCCTTCTTTTTTTTTTTCTTTTCTTTTTCTTTCACTTTTGTAGAGTGATGGATTCTGGTAATAGTGGTAGTATACAATCTTCAAGTGGTGGTGAAGATCAAGAATATGATTCACATCATGGGGCATCATCAATCTCATCTTTCTTGAATTCTTCAAGCCATTTTGGTTCAATTTCATCAAGTCCATTGCCACAATTTCTTTCTCAACAACCCTCTCTCTTTGATCCTAACACACAAAACTTCAGCTCCAATTTTCAAGATTCAACAAATTCTCCTTACAATAATGATCTTGTTTGGCCTAAAGACTTGAGATCTGACCCCAACAACAATTTTAACAACTTTGGAAACTTAACTTCCTCATCATCAATTGCTCCTCATCAAGGTCCATATTATGATTCAACTTCAATACCAATAAACTCCTCCATTGTTCAACCTAATGTGGGGAAAAATCCTAAGAAAAGAAGTAGGGCATCGAGGCGTGCGCCAACAACTGTTCTCACTACTGACACTACAAATTTTAGACAAATGGTTCAAGAATTCACTGGCATCCCAACAACTCCGTTTACTGGTTCAGCCTACACTCGCCGCCTTGATCTTTTCTCAACTGCCAGCTCGGCCATGAAGAGATCAGCCCATTTGGATAACCTGGTACCACTTAGTTATACTTTAAGGCCATCCACCCAGAAGGTCCAAAATTCTCAATTTATGCCACCATCTAATTCTTCTTCTCCATTTTTGAGTTCTAGCATGATGGATACTTTAGTGCCAACAAATAATAGCATAGTCGGTACTACAAATGCTTCCACCTTTGATCAAATTAATAAGTCATTTACTAGAACAATTCCTTGTTTGGATGAAATGAGGATGAGCCATCATGAGCAAGTTAGTGCAAATCTTGGTGGATTTGATCAATATCAAAGTGGGACAATTGGTGGAGATCAAGAACAATCAAGAAAATATAGGAATATCGCAAGATTGTTTGATGGAAATAGTGGTAATACTAATTACTCACAACATGTTGGTGGGTATAAATTGAACTGTTCAGCTTCATCAACATCAGAATTAAATCATGCTGAGAAGGGTTTTGAAAATAATGTGTACACAACAGGTGAAGGAACAGTAGGTTCATGGACTTGTCCTTCTGGCTAGTGGCTAGGACTTGTTAGATAATTTGGCTGACCTAATAATTTTTTTTTATATTAGATTAATATTATTGGTGATGTTGACGATAAATATATGGTGAAATTCATTGATGACTTTGTTCATTTTGGTCATTACTTAATTTTATTTAGTAATATGGGTTTTGTTTAATTGTATAGTGAGCTGTTTAATTATATAGCTTACTATAAACATGTTGATATGGCATAAATTGTACGAGGAGTATTTCTTTATGATGTTATTAAATATTAATAGAATGCTTACATAATCTTGGAGTTCCATTTATTATCTTCTTGTTCTTGCTATCATCACTGAGTATTCCTGTTGCTTTTAATTATGAAATGTTGTTATTATTGAGTTCCATTAATCATAGTTTCTCCTTTAATTTGTATCACCTCATAATTATGTTGAATGATTTCTCCAAGTCCTTTTTAATTTCATTAGAGGTATCTAATAATCAGTTACACTTCAATACTTATATCAAAACATAGAGAAAGATTTAACAGTAGCCCTTTGATTTTAAATCTTAAAGCCGAACCACAACATTCAAGATCTAAAACGTGACACGATTTTTCTGGAGAAAAAAAAAATCATCCTTTTATTCAACATAGAATTTTGCAAAAGTTTATAAAAAAATGTACCAAGAGAGGTATGGTCTTATACAATTAAGCAAATGTGAAACTTTATAAATATCAGACAACGGATGAGAAATAAAACAGAAGATATTAGAGAAATTAAGTGGTGAAAATGAGTATATCATAATTTCAGTTCAAAATGCCAATGATAGTGAAATCTTGGGGAATGGGGAGGGTCCAAAAAGCAAAGGTAAAAATGAAATGATAGAGATGATTAACCAATAGCTCTCTCTTTTTCTTTTTTTGTTTCTTTTTTTTCCTTTCTGGAGATTTATAGAACCTTTTGAAAGGATGGTGTGACATGTGAAGCACTCTCTATTGAATTATGGTGGCCCCTTTCGCAGAATAATCTGGTTTATAGCAATGATGAATTGCTTCTTCCCATCTATTTCTATCAACAATCCAACCATATCTCTCAACTTGTCTTCCCTTGGCCAATTCTCAGTCACCATGTGGGAGGAAATTGTGTCCCTTTTATATGTTCCTTTCTCAAGTTTGAATTCTATGCAAGGGCGATGTAAAAAGTATTACTCCATCCGTTTCATTTTATTTATCTGGTTTTAATTTGACATGAAATTTAAAAATGTAAAGAAAACTTTTGAATCTTACGGTTTTAAATTAAAGATATGTAGAATGTATCAAAATATTCTGTAATCTTACATTGTGGTCTTAAACATCTTTATGTGAAAAGTTGTAATTAAAGAATTCTCAAACAAGTAAGACAAACAAATTGAAACAACAGGAGTACTCTCTTTATTTAATTTACGTGACATAGTTTGATTTGAAACGAAGTTCAAGTAAAAAATAAGGACTATAAATTTATGGTCTAAAATATATCATAATATTATCTTGTCCTTTGATTTATCTTACTATCTACCGTCTTGTGTTCTTCGTTTAGCGTACTGTTTTGTTGTATTTCCTGTACCTTTTACTTTTTGACCTGTTTTCATATTGTTTTATCCTGAGCCGATGGTCTATCAGAAACAACCTCTCTATCTCTAAGGTAGCGACAAGGTCTGCGTACACTCTATCTTCCTCACTGGGTATGTTGCTGCTATTTTGATTATAGAACTTTTAAAACATGTGGTCTCAAAGTGTGCTACTATAACATAGAGCTTCTCATTACGAGAAGTATAAAGTTATATGTTTTCAAACGTAAATATGTAATTCATTTTGGAGTAGACTAATATTAAGAAAATAGTGTCACACAAACTGAAGAGTAATAATATTTTAGATTACTTATAAAATAACCAATTAATTTATCTTGATTTTGTAAAATAATTGGGATAAGTATTTTTAACGGAAAAGGGCTTAAAATACCCTTGAACTATTAGATTTGGTACAAAAAAGCCCTCCATCTATCCTTTCGCCCCCAAATACCCCCGTCGTTTATCTATAGGATCTAAAATTCCCTTATTGCAACGAACTCATTATAAAACACAATTAAGGATTTCATTTATTACGTGGCGCGTTATCATTCGTCAGCCCTATAATTAACCTAAATTAATTAACTCCCAACCCATTATCCAGACTCGCCCAAATCCCCATGGCCTACTACACCATCGGACCCGTTTCCGCCATAACGCTGCCACTGCCCAGTCCGCCATCACCTCCCCCACGCCACCAGTCGAAACCCACCACTCCATCTCCAACAATGAACCACCAACACCACCACCCAAAATCCCCTTCACTGATTCCGACCAGCTCCACCACGACCACCGAACTCTATAATCCCCATGCCTTTTCCCCGAAGAGCTCCGCTATGACGACCAACAAACCAAACAGTTCCATGTTCTTTCTTCTTCGAACAACCCCTCCACGCCGGAGCTCTAAGCTCTGCCGAACCACAAGCCGCCACTGCCCATCCCCGTTACCCCCACAACGCCGGCGAAACCAAACTAACCAGTCTGAATTCCGATGCACCAAACTAGCAGCAACCACAAACCACAAGCCTCCACCTAGCCCGACAACCAAACCACCACCCCAACGAAACCCCAAGCTTCTCTGACGGCGAAATCTACCACCAAAACCGCCATTGCCCCATCACACACTGCTAAAAAACTGGCAAAAAAAATTGATGGGTAGCATCGGTTATTTTTAGAGCAAAAATGCGAGAAAAATATAATTATTTTTTATATTGTTTTCTAAAATAAACCGACAGACTCCGTCGATTTTTTATTTTTATTTTTTTTATTAAAAAACCATCAGTTTTTAGAGCGAAAAAATAATATAAATTAAAACAATATTGAACAAAGAACATGAGTGGTCTAGTGGTAGAGCCCTTTAATGCCAAGGAACATACCCGGGTTCGATTCCAAGTTGCGACATTCATTATTTTATTTTCAAAAAAAAAAAAAAAACGACGGAGTCTGTTGGTTTTCCAAGACCGACG
The DNA here is from genome assembly GCF_029784015.1 of Lycium ferocissimum. NCBI lineage: Eukaryota > Viridiplantae > Streptophyta > Magnoliopsida > Solanales > Solanaceae > Lycium > Lycium ferocissimum. The sequence goes on along the minus strand of NC_081353.1, from coordinate 45,484,284 downwards.
CGACCTAAATCGACAACCCATAGTCCATCGGTTTTTGGTCGATTTTCACTGAAAAACCGACATAGTACGTTAGTTTTTTTCTTCTATTTTTGCATTTTTTTAGTAGTGACACAACTTCAATTACGGTGGTGGTGGAAATTTGATGAACAATTGGGTAGCGATGGTGGTGGTGAAGTCGGAGTCCGATATAAAAAAACTCCAAATTAAGATCTTTCCCTTCGTTGCTCCGATGAACAACCCGTCTCCTTCGTTGGTCTGATCTTAATTGGGGTTGGTTAATTTAATAGGGATTTAGTTCGGGCAGGTCGGGGTTTAGTAGGTGGATCCGGTTAAATGAGTTCAGAATTAATTAGTTATAGTTAATTATATGGCTAACCAATGAAAGGGTACCACGTAATAAATAAAATGGGTTTGTTAAAAATAAGGACATTTTAGATCCCATAGGTATATGACTAGGGTATTTGGGGGCGAAAAAGTGGATGGAGGACATTTTTGTATCAAGACTAATAGTTCAAGCTAAGGACATTTTAGGCCCTTTTCCGTATTTTTAACAATTTTACTAAAATGGGATGGAGTGAGTATGACACATTCTTCTTTTAATTGGATAAAGGATGACCAAGATTTACATCTTCTCCCCGTCATACGAGCCTCCCTCTCCTCTCTCCTGTTACATCTGCTTTTACATTTTAAAATTCCAAAAAAGAAAAGAAAAACTTTACATGAGCATAGACATGATTAATTTCTTGAAAGGACAATTGTAATAATGAAAAAGTTTTAACTAAGGTCTTTTCACGTAGTTGGTTGGTTTTAAAATTTATGCATGATTGATATATAAAATATTAGATGACAAATCAGAGCCACTTTCATACCCTTATGTCCGTCCGTGATTATGGGAAAGAGGGAGATGAATGCAACAAGTTTATATTAAAAGAAGGAGAATCTACTATATAAAGCCGCCCCTACCTCGCTTTAAAAAATGCTATAATTAATTAAGAAAAAATATCCTTTCTTAATCTAAAATATTCTTTTCGTTAAGCACAATCAATCATGAGTAGATACAACTTTTGTATCAAATCACCGTAAAACAATACAAACATTTTTTAGGGCAAATAATATACAAATATATTGCTAATCTATAGCTAAATAACTCGTAGCTAATAGGTTATTTTTTTAATCAATCGCTAATTGATTGTTGAATAAAATTCATGACGACTTTTTATTATTCAATGACAAAAATTATCCGTCGCTAATTTTTGTTTTCTTGTTTTGTAGTATATGGTAGAAAGTACTCTCACAATTTTTTTTTCAGGGTATCACTACTAAAAAAAAAGGATTTCCCGACCTCAAAAAAATGGCTATTTCCAACCTCATGAGGTCGGTTTTGGGCAAAAACCGATCGACCTCAAGATTAGGTCGAAAAATAGTGGGTCGGAAATATTGAGGTCGGTAAATTTTTTTAAGTCGGGTATTAACGTACTTAAAAATCTCCAAAGACATACCCTTTCAAAAGTATTACAAACTCAAATAATGTTCATATATTCTATCATCTGACCATGCATCTGCCATTATTAGATAAATGATGTGCCGATAAATACTTTTTGTTTGTTCTATAATTGATCAATTAGCAATTCAGAACCATTCAATAAGTATGCAAGTTAATGCTTATAAATATCAAAATCTTCATTGACATGCTACATGCATAATCCTCTACTTAACGAGTTTTGATTCGAATAAACCTAAGAAATTAAATTATTTAATCACAGCTCACAGCCTTGGCTATTGGCTACTGGCTACAAAATATATGTACATAGTATTTGTTTTTGTTTTTATGATGGTGTCTAAATCAATTTATGCGCATCTCAATTATTTCAACACAAATATCCATAGAAAATTCCCTTTTTATTTCAAGATATTGTTTCACTCACGCTAATACAGTGTGTACTTTTAAGATTAGGGGAAGATCAGTCGATCCCTCTCTTGCAAGTGCTTGTCTTCCTTTCCTTGATCTCTCTCTCTCTCTCTTTTTTTATTTTTTTATTTTTTTTATTTAGCATTTAGTCATCCCTTCGATAAAAAGGTAAACCATGTTTCCGCAAAACTTAGACAAATGAAAAATCGTCCAGTGTTTTTTGCCATTAGTGTAATAATACACTTGGCAATTACTTATAAGCACTTCATTGAATTTTAGCAGTGTATTACTTTGTTGTTTACATTAGTTTAGTTGAAACTAATGTCTATTTTATATGGTTTCTATACCATAAGCAATGATGGAAACACATTTGAAAGTGACGTGAATGGATCTAACTTAGAGAACTTAACTTCTTTATCGTGTATAGACTGCTTAATTAGGTGCAAATGGTAGCCCACTGTCATTAGGTGCTAAAATTTACAAAGTTGAATTCATTTGACAATTTTAACCCACAGTGGTTAGGTGCTAAATGAACAAAGTTAGAGTTCATTTGATAATTTGCTAAATATACATTGGTGGAGCTCGGAATCAAAGTATAAAAAAAGTTAATATACGAAAAAGCTAAAGACATTTAACGTATTGTATAATACACAACCTTTTTACCACCGCAATATTAAACTGTCAATTAACATCCCTTGAACAAGAATAACTCGGTCATATACATACATCTAGGTGTTTAGGTGGGGGAATGGGGGCTTCTCCACCTTAGAACAAACCAAAATGAAACATGATTTGCTGCATGTGAACCCAAAACTTGTCATGTGGACAAATATAGCTTGGACCAAAACCAAATAGAGATATTAGTTAAGACCACCCAAAAATATCTAGGGTTTTTCTCATACTTAGAAAAAATATTCGAAGGTTTCTTATAATTGTTCTTTTTCTCAATCTAATGTACGAGCTAGAAATATAATTAGTCACGTTTTACAGTAACAGTTATAGCCAAAAGTTAAACATTAATGCAAATTTAGCAAAGTTGTATTCTAGAACACTCCACTTAACTCACAAGTGGTATGAAGACTGATATTTAGTGTGAGTAGAATTCCTCATGCATCAATACTTCCATTTACTAGTAATTCTTTTGTTTTATTTATGCAATGGTGTTTGTTGATATTCGAAATTTAAGGGAAAAAAATAGTTTAGACACTAACACTAGTTTATGTATATTATAATATTGTGAGTTATAACATGTCATTTCTCTTAAGTCATTAAAGGTATATAATGGAAGGTTAACGTTAACGAGCTTTTAAATATAGAAATATGGTAATTTTAAGAAATATCATATGAAATAAAATCGCCATAGTATAAGATTTTCAAATTTAACACGATCGCGTTATATATGTAATACATATATTTTATTAATATGTGTGTTTACTTAATGCAGTGTGTAATCATCTCGTCTAATATTTGAAGTTATTAGAGAAAGCACATTCACTACAAGAGAACATGGAATTAGCTATGGCATTTGTCGGTAATCCCTAGCTAATCCGTCGCTAAATAGCTCCTCGCTAATTATATTTTCTTATAATCCGTCGCTAATCCGTAGCTAAATGATATTAGCATGGGATTTTGCTGTTTAGGTACGAAATTTTGTCGATCGCTAATTCCATGTTTTCTTATAGTGATTGTGTTGTGTGCTCTCTTTGGCTAACAACCTAAGTTTTTAGATGAGATGATAACACACACTTTAACATGATATCAGAGCAAACATAAGTCCTGAGTTTAATTATCACGACCACCCATTTTCGAAAAGACTTTCCAAGTGTTTTGACTCACGGTAAAAGAAACAAACAGGCACGTGAGGAGACGCATTGAATATAATAATTAAATTACTTTTAAAAAATTAACAACTTAAACTTTTAAATAAAATTGTAATACACTCCAAAAATATACACACCCACCAGCCGCATCAATTTCGTTTGGTGCCATGTAATTAACACTTTAATCTAGCAAGTCTATACCAAAAGGTGCCAATCCAATCTAGTAAAGTTTGTTGCCTCAATAAGTTTTTGTTTATTTTATAGATATAGAAGTCCTTTTTCAGTGAAGTCTCTATCGGTCTATTTTATTAATTTCTTGTTTGGTAGCTCTCGAGTGTTATCAATTAAAGTTGTGATCCCACCTTTGCCACATTTTGCAAATTGGCATCTAGCAGTACCATGACACAATATCACCAATAATATATAACCCAACCTAAACTCTGTACAATTGGTTGATTTTTCAATATTATTGTTTGACCTTGACCAAATGCAATCAAAAGTGGTCAACAAACTTTGATTTATTTTCTTCCAATGTTGTGTTGAATTGAGATCCTCCTTCATTGGTAATTTATAGAGATAATTCCTGGTGAATAATATAAAGATTTTAAAGTTTAGCTTCTGCTCTTTTGAGTCATTACAATCCACAAGAAATAACTCTTGTCTTAAATTTATGCAGTGTATAATTATTCATTACATAATAGAACGTGCGTATACATTATGCACTGAGTATACATTTATTATACATTTGGTATATACCAAGTATACATAGACAATGATTACAAGCATTTACAACTAGACAACTGAAAATTATTTTAGCTGACTGGCTAAATATATTAAAATCCCAAAATTATATGTAGAGTACTTTGACAAAGTTTAAGGTCCTAAGCACTTTAAGGGATATTAAACTGTATGCACAGGCTAAAAGAAGCACAATCAATCTAGAAATAAACAAGTGCTCTTTTAAAAAAATTCCGACCAAAAAAGGGAAAGAAAGAAAGAGATGATGATGATGAAGAAGACGATGAAAAAGGTGTAGAATCGAAATTCTCCTTAATCATCATAAGAAAATACACTACGGTACAAATTAATGTCGATATGCAGTCAACTTTTGTCTAAATTCTTGCACCAAAAATAAAATAAAAAAAAGGTTGTCTAAATTTCATCGGATTTAGAAGGTCATTTCTATTAGATTCCATATCTTCTGAAAAGATCTGTCGTTTACTATGCTCCTTTATATCTATTTCTATTTAAATAGTAATTAATTTTACACGCGGCAAAGTTATACAACAAAAACATAAACAACATATCTAATGAAATCTCATAAAGTGGGGTCTGGAGAGGGTAGAGTATGATAAGAATATTTCAGTTATTACTAACTTTTCGAAAATCAAATGGAGTAGCATTTTATGAATTTGCAAATATGATGTGAGGGTCTTATGTACAAAAGTTAAGTAATAGTTTTATCTTATTTGTCCTTAATACTTTCCCAACGAAGATAATTCAAATGAACTTTCTTCCTTACATGTGGCTCCACCACTGATGCCATTGATAATTACTAAGATGCTATGTTCTTTCACCCCAATTTACTTAATAGTTAATAGTAATTAAGTTGAAACTGGCATTTAAATTGGGCTTAGGTTTCGTTAATATTAACTAATTAGTTTTTGGATATATGCGATGCACGTGTATCCCATATATTATATATGTAAAAATATGTAGAACTTATTCATACATATTCTAGCAATATTTGGTCGAACTATATACTATAAATTAAAATACATAAAAAAGTTAGCATTGTTCTACATCCTTGTTTGGTTGGAAACAACTTATCCCGGGATAACTAATCCCGGGATTAGTTATTCCACCCTCAAGATGGGATAAAATAAGGCTACAATCCCGGGATTAGCTATCCCAGATTTTTATTCCAACCAAACATGGGATAAGGAGGTACTAAAATTTTATCCTGAGACTATTTTTGCTTATCCTTCACGCCAAACGAATAGATATAACTTATGAATAGAAAGTTTGTAGGCTATGACTAACTCAACAATTTGGCTTCCTTAATAAAATTACTTCCCATCATATTTCACTTGACGATGCAATAATTTATCCTAAGTAGGAATATGATGGAACAAAAAGATTGGCAGACTATCAATTGGATTTGATATTAGAGAAAGTCATTTCTTGAAATTTATTATCATTACTTTAAACACGACTCTTTATAAGTATAATGTACAATGCGTTTGATCTTCACCGTCATAAAATCCCAACAAAGTAGATTAGGGCTTTCCTTACATCCCTCAAATTAAATTCCAAATCAACTTCATATGAAAACTTTTACCCATAATAATCACCTTTCTTCAGTCTTGACACATGCATCTCTCACGAAGTCTTCTTCAGTTTCTTCACGTCCTTCATCTTCAAGGTCATAGAATTAAATCAAGGACTAACAAACAAGAACAAACATATTTACTCAATAACAACAACATAACAATCAGTATCTTTATGCCATAACAGTCATATAACAATTAATATCTTTTCTGCTACAATTAACAGTCGTAAAAGTTCATTATGAATGTGACTGCACCTTCAATGAACAATAAATTAAAGAAGCAAAATTTGATTTGCAACAAATCACAAAATACAATTGAGAAAAAAGACCATTTGAAGGCAAGACATTTGTCTCAAGATCTTACCAAACAACAAATGAACAGAACATCTGCAACCATAAGCAAACTTAATTATGTTAAAAGTCTAAAGATTTGCTGGAAAAATTTATTTTGTGTCGAGAAATCGAAACCTGACCAAATTGGAGAACTTCGGTGTTAGAGAAGAGAGGTAAATTGTAAATCTTGAAATATGTAATAAGATGCAGCTCTAGTTTGATAGAAAAATTTGTATCATTTTAATATGATGTTATTCTATAAAATAGAGATGGTAATGGAAAACTAAAGCAGGCAGCAAAACATTTTACAAGATGAGTCCAAAAATAATACTACAGAGCAAAAAACCCGCTGTAAATTTTCAATATAAAAGAAAAACATTAGAAGGACGCAACTTTTGGATCAACTATATATTTAAAATATATTTAAACTCTTCAATTCATAGATGTTGTTGAATACACGATCCAACATAAATGATGGATCAGTTCGCACAAAAAATTTCATCTTCCTTGCATGCACATGTCCGAAAATACATGATCTTTATTGCGTTAGATTTTAAAAGTCAAGGTTTGAGAAATCAAAATAAGTAAATGAAGCAGTAGAAAAGTTGATATAGTACATGAATTTGTAATTGCTATTGGAAGGTCAAAGAAACAAATACTGAATAGACAATTTAAAGATTAATAATTACGGTACATTTACAAAAGGTAGTGGAAGATTATAACAATTCTAAATTGAATAGATTACAATAAATGGCATTATTAACTTTAGAAACATGAAAATTTTCACACGGTTCATCTTTTACATTTTGTATGTACTATATTCACTTTATTATTTAATGAAATGTAAATTACATTTTAGAACAAAAATATAATATGAATAGTTTTTGAAGAGAAGGGTGAAATGGTCCTTTAATTTTTTATGGGCATTTTGGTAATTTATCTTTAGACTTAGGGACTTCCTACTTTTAGTATAGTATGATGATTAATGGAAGCGTCTAATATCCTTCCGAACAAGGTTTAACCTAAAAGCTTACTAGATATAATTATTATTTGCTGATTTGGTTTAGAGTTGATTATAATTATAGTGGTAGTACTTTTACCCTCTTTTCTCTCAAATTACAGTGAGGTTTTGCCAACAACTTTTTACAGTATTTTTAATATTCACGAAAGTCATCTTTAAGAAAAATATTTCGTATAAGAAAGTTATTTTTACTGATATGTGAGCCTCGTTACATTTAACACATTCTGCTACTACAATATGTTTCATAACTTCTGTATAAGAACTCATGTTCTCCAAGTACAAAAACTTAAGGATGCTTCTTGCTTGATAGTACCTTATTCCTTTTAACTTTTTCAGCAAAAGATGTTAGTGCAACTGATGAAAATTACCAATTTTTTTTTTTATGGAAAAGGGCCAAATATACCATTCGTTATATTTTGGGTCCAAATATACCCTACCGTTATATTTTGAGTCCAAATATACCCGTCTTCCGTTAAAATTATCCAAAGTGGACACCAGATCTTACGTGGCATTGACAAATCAGTGAGTTGAACGCCACGTGGCATGCCATCTCACCACCCAATCCGTTTACCTCCCTCTTCCCCTTCTTCACCCACCACTACCACCATCAGCACCACCACCCCACCACCTCCACCTTCACTCACTGACCGAGCAGTTTTTACTTTGAAATGAAGTTGCAATTAGTTGCAGTAGATCAAAAAACAAAATGACTTTTAACATTTAGTTGTTTTATCAACTAATGTAGCATTGAGGCATAGTTGATTAATTAATCAGATATTGCATCAATAGTTTCTTTTGTACTAGTATTCAGATGATGCTATTATGGTTAATTGATAAATTGGCTTTGTAAAGGAGGTCTTCACTCTCGATGCTCTATTGCTTGTTTCTCTTTTCGTTTTTTCCCTTGGTTGCTCTTGAACCCCTCTCTTTATTGACAGGAAGATGAGCAGAGGGAGTGAAGGTGGAGGTGGTGGTGTGGTGGTAGTGGTGGGTGAAGAAGAAGAAGAGAGAGTTAAATGGGTTAGGTGATGAGGTGGCACTAAGATCCACCTCACTGACACATCGTCCACGTAAGATTTGGTGTCCACTTTGGACAATTTTAACGGAGAGGGTTATATTTGAGCTCAAAGTATAATGAAGTGTATATTTGGCCCTTTTTCAATAGTACAGGGGTATATTTGGCCCTTTTCTGTTTTTTTTTTTAATCAATTAGACAACTTCATTTGGAAGTACAATTAAATGGTAGAATCAATTCCATGGAAAGTAGAACACTAATATAAGGATCCGATATTGCTTGCTAGAATGGAGGCAATCTTGGTTTTGTCCGAGTCAATTGGGACTTAGTCTTTTTACCAACCATCATTTTTCAACTACCTTTTAATCTAGTCTCCAATTTCTCACCCTATTCTCTTTGAACACTAAAAAGAACAAAATGATCTGTTTTAAAAATTACTAGTATAGTAATTTACTTGTTCAAATAAAACAATTTGATTTTCTTTCACGTTGTGTATAGTTTTGTTTTTCTTGAATGTAAAAACTCTAGAAAGAAAATAACAAAAAAAGGAGATATGAAGGTAGAAACACTTACACTTGTGTTAGTAAATTTAGCAGGAATAATGGAAAAAGCAGATGAGTCATTGTTACCAGGGGTCTATAAAGAAGTTGGAGATGCACTTCACACGGACCCAACTGGTTTAGGTTCACTCACACTTTTCCGGTCCATGGTCCAGTCCGCGTGCTACCCTATCGCGGCGTATCTAGCAGCACGTCACAACCGGGCCCATGTTATTGCCTACGGGGCTTTTCTATGGGCTGCAGCTACATTTCTCGTCGCTTTCTCCACCACCTTCTTTCAAGTACAGTACTACTCCTATTTTCCGTGTTAGTTTATGTAACACTTATTTTATTTTTCTTTGGAGTTTGGACGTCACAAAATGTTAGATCTCATCCTCTTTTTATACAATTATCACAAATGTTTTGATAATTTAAATTCAATAAACTATTCACACATAATTTAGATCAAATGTTTTGATAATTTAAATTCAATAAACTATTCACACATAATTTAGATATGATTTTTGTTCTCTTTTTGATGATTACTTCAACATCACTATATATTATATATGTCAAAGTAACACCTTAAACTTTATAGTCAATCAAAAACCGTCACGTAAAATGAAATGGTGGGAGTATAAGTTATACTGCTATTTTTAAAGTTGAATATTTAAGAATGTCTAAATGGGAGTAAAACAGAGGAAGTGATTAAATTGATTGTGTGTTTGCCAATAACAGTACTATGTTGTTAGGTCTTACTATGACTACAATTTACATTAGAAGACTTTTGTGGTTTGATCAGGATTTGACCTCCCTAACAGTCATCCTCTATAACAACATTTCACTATATCAAACCATGTTTCCTCTAGAACCGATCTTTCATGTTATATTATAATATATGTTCTCTGTAATGACATTTCGCTATAGCAGCCAAATAATATTGGAAAAAACAATGTTGTTATAGAGAAGTTTGACTGTATCCTCAATTTTGTCACTTTGAATATGTTACACCTCTCCTCCAATGGTGTTGTCCATTAATACAGATACATACATGCATATAGTTGTAGGAAATTTAAGCAATTTATGACACTTTATCAATATCACCCTTAAGTGACACCCTTTTTTGTTGGTAAGTTGGCAGTATCAAGAGCTTTGAATGGGATTGGACTAGCCATAGTCTCCCCTGCTATTCAATCACTAGTAGCTGACTCAAGCGACGAAAGCAACCGCGGAGTCGCATTTGGATGGCTGCAATTCACTAGCAACATTGGCTCACTTGTTGGTGGATATGTTTCCTTATTAGTAGCTCCTATTACATTCATGAGAATCCCTGGCTGGAGACTTTCTTTTCATCTTGTTGGTATGATCAGTGTCCTTGTTGGGGTTCTAGTTCGCTTATTCGCGAACGATCCTCATTTCCCAGATGGTAATTTAAAAGCTAGTAGTAAAGTTCATGGAAGTTCCTTTATATCAGAAATTCAAGGTCTACTTCAAGAAGCAAAATCAGTTGTAAAGATACCGTCGTTTCAGATTATTGTAGCTCAAGGTGTTATGGGATCTTTTCCATGGTCAGCTTTGTCATTTGCACCAATGTGGTTAGAACTAACTGGATTTACTCATGGGGAAACTGCTATTCTTCTTAGCTTGTTTGTTGTTGGTGATTCTATCGGTGGATTATTTGGAGGCAGGATGGGAGATATTTTATCGCAGCATTTACCGAATAGTGGAAGGATTATTTTGGCACAAATAAGCTCAGGATCAGCTATTCCACTAGCTGCAATTCTTCTGCTTTCTTTGCCTGATGATCCCTCGTCAATTTTCGCGCATGGTTTGGTCTTATTTGTTTCAGGATTTTTCATATCTTGGACTGCACCAGCTACAAACAAGTAATGATCATTAGCTATACTCTTCTTGAAGTGTTCATTAGCTTTAGAATTCAGTTTTAACATCTTAAAAACTTTTATTAGAAGAAATACTTCTTTGTCCATTTATTGCACTTATCATGAAAAACTGGAGTTGATTTCTCAGATGGTCACTCAACTAACAGTAATTGTCTCAGAAAGTCACTTTTCTTTGTTTTGTAATAGTGACTTTCTGAGATAATGACCATTAGTTGAGTGACTTTTCTGTTACCAAACAAAGAAAAGTGACTTTCTGAGATAATTACCATTAGTTGAGTGACCGTCTGAGAAATCAACTCGAAAAAAACTACAGAGGGTACTAATGGGACACCAAGAGTCCAATTTTTGCAGAGATAGTACCTGAGAAGGCAAGAACGAGTATCTATGCATTGGACCGATCTTTTGAATCTGTATTATCGTCATTTGCTCCTCCTGTTGTTGGGATACTGGCTCAGAATGTCTATGGTTATAGGCCAGTCGTTGCTCAAGGTGCTGATAGTATTGCTACAGACAGAGAAAATGCTACATCTTTGGCGAAGGCATTGTTCACTGCAATAGGCTCTCCAATGGCATTATGTTGTGTTATTTACTCTTTTCTTTATTGCACCTATCCAAGGGATAAGGAGAAGGCTCAAATGGAAGCTCTGATCGAATCCGAGATGCAACTCTTAGCCTTGGATCCTTCAGCTCTTAGTGGACAATATTCACTAGTCAAGTCATCCGAAAACCAAGAGAGTTATCTTGATGAGAAAACAATTGATGAAATGGATTTCAGTGAGGATGGACTTGATTTTGAGGATGGTGAAGACAGGACATTGATCTACCGTCGTTCAACAATTTCCAAATTTGCTGAATAGGATTTCGTCAACCGAGTAATAGACCAGATGCAACTGACAGATAAGATGACGTTAATAGCAGGTCTAATTCTTCGATAAAAGAGCTCAGTTTCCGCATAAATAGCATAGACGACTAGAATGACAATTCAGTTATCATGGACAACCAGAATGCAATGGAGAGCTTAGCCTGTAATAGAGAATTATGACATTGTAACAAATATAATAGAGCAACTTAGCTTTCTCAAGGTCCAAGAATGTATCAATGCTCAGCAGAAAATCTCACACATCAAGAAGCATATCAACATAAACAGGATAGGACATTGAAATATTAAGATATATTATTGCTCATTCATTCTTTCTAGTTTTATAGTCCTTCCCCTTTGACATGTACTTGTATATCGGTATAGGTTCCTGAAATGCTGGAAGTTTCCTAGCTAGTTTGATATGAATATTAGCATTGTCACAAACAAAGATTGTACATCAATATTTTAACACCCTATTGCCTCTCAATTTAAGAGAGTGGTATTGAATTTTATCATCCCTTCGTAAATTCCCTAAAAGGTCACCCATGTATTGAGGATTACCTACAAATATCACTTTTGTTTCTTTTGGGACTAGAATATCACCCAACTATCACTATTTTCCTCAGAATATACTAAACACACAAAACTCTCTGTACATATCGAAATTTCAATTGAATTAATCCATACAAATTTTGGATTAAATTCTAAGTTATTGATATGTTGACCAAGTCAAATTTTGGTTAATAAAGTCTGATTAATTATTTAAGTCAAAATAATTACATGACTTGAATGAATTTCAAATTGCATTTGGGTTAGTCCATCAAGTTGACAAGAGAAGCCCAATCCATGTTCTTCAAGCCCAAGGTCCGCTAGAATTACTTGGAGACCAAAATACCCCCAAGCTCTAGCTCACACCTATATAAAGGGGTCATATATCCCATTTTAAAGACATCTTGAAATCTTGAAATTGACACATCATCTTGACTAGAGCCAAAAGAGAGCAACGACATCTACATAAGTCTTCTCTAAAGGTCTTCAACAAGAAGCAGAGTTTGAGAGACGTCGTCCCTCAAGAACAATCCAAAGTGTTGCTCAAAGTTCTTTCAAGATTCAACAAATCAACAAAATTTCATCCTTCATTCGAGAAAGACGCTACATTGGCCCTCGATTTAAGGCGAACAACACGGGGATTAGAATCAAGAGATACATTCAGAGTTGTACTCACAAACTAATCAATAAAATGATTTTTTTCTTATATTTTGTTTTATGATTGCAATTATTTATTTTCTTGCAGCAAAATTTATTGCAAACAGATTTTTGGCACGCCCAATGGGACCAACTCTGCCCTTCATCTCTTTATCTCCAATATCAAATCTGCAAATCTTAAGATCTACTGCTGTGATGGCCTCAGAGAAAAGCCTTGGAGTTCCGTCCATAAGTGTTATTGTTCTTGCTTGCCCAATGACTCGTAGCATGTTCAAAGCTGGTGATTTGAAGGGATCGAAGTGTTTCATCTCCTTGGAGACGTTAGACAAGAACGAATCGACAACTGCAAGATTTGGGGGCAACAGTTCACTTTCGTCGTCTGGCGAAGTTTCTCAAGCATGCTCTAACTTCTACGAGTCCGAGGACTTGGTGGATTCTTCAACTTCTAACATGGTTAGTGCCATGATGACCAATGCGACCAACACAAAGGAATAACTCGTCGCGATGATGCAAACTATTGAGGCATTGAGGAAATTCGTGAAGGACAAAGATCTTCAAATAGCCCAATTGATGAACAAGTTGGAACTCTATAGTACTGGCGAGTCACACATCCTAACACCACAAGAAAAAAAGGTTGAATCTGCCACCAAGATGCCCAACTATCAAAGTACAAATCAAGTTGATTCAATTGCGACGTTGTCTGTCCAACAACTGCAAGACATGATAATAAACACCATCGGGGCTCAATATGGTGGACCATCATAAAGCTCATTGTACTACTCTAAACCTTACACCAAGCGAATCGACTGCCTACCTATGCCAATTGGATATCAACCACTGAAGCTGCAACAATTGGACGACAAAGGAAGCTTAAGACAACACGTCATACATTTTGTGGAGACTTGTAGCAATACTAGTACATATGGTGATCTTCTTGTCAAACAGTTCATTCGCTCGTTGAAGGGAAAAGCCTTTGATTGGTACATCGATCTCGAGCGAGAATCAATTGATAGTTGAGAGCAACATGAAAAGAAGTTCCTCAATATCTTCTACAGCACACGCCGAACGGTAAGCATGATAGAGTTAACAGCCACCAAGCAATGAAAGGACGAACCCGTGATTGACTACATCAACCGCTAGTGAGCATTGAGTTTAGATTACAAAGATCGTCTCTCAGAAATGTCTACTGTTGAAATGTGCATCCAAGGAATGCATTGGGGCCTTGCATACATTCTCCGAGGACTTAAGCCACAGACTTTTGAAGAATTGGCAACGCGAGCACATGACATGGAGTTGAGCATCACGACTCATGGAAAGGCTTCACATGTTTTCGATCCTAGGAAGGAAGAGAAATAATTCAAGCGACCATCAAGGCACCAAACTGAAGAAACCATGACGGTAGGAACAACATCTATAAAAGTTCCCGCTAAACAAAAAGGAAGGAAAAAATTGCAACTCAACATCCTCCAGAAGAAAAGCGATATCTAACATTGAAGGAGTTAGGAGCAAAAGTGTACCCTTTTCCTAACTCTGATGTCCCTTCAATTCTTGACGAGCTATTGAACAAGAAGATCATTAAACTTCCTCCATCAAAATGACCCGACGAAGCTAACAAAGTCAACGATCCTACGTATTGCAAATTTCGTCGCATTATCAGTCATCTAACTGAAAAATGTTTCATCCTGAAAGAGAAGATTATGAAGTTGGTTAGGGACAGAAAAATTGTCACACCCCTACCAAGAGTATGATGGGCTCCGACCCGTAGGCCGGGAACCACCTGACTTATCCGTTACTTTGAACATTATAAACCATAACTCAAAGAACACCTGCACGCAGAAAAGGCCTAACATAGAAATATCCGATCATTCAGCATATATATTCATATGCGGATCGACAAGGCCGCCACAACATAACGTATATCATAAAGCCGAAAGGGCTAACAGTGAAGTATCAAGAGCTCAAAATTGTCACGACCCAACCCCGTAGGCCATGACTAGTGCCCGAGCTGGACACTCGTATACGCTTGTTATCTATAGTCATACACTACTAGCATGAACGAGCTGTTATAGGTATAAGGGCAAAACATATGTAAGTCGAAGCTACTTACCTCCTGAAGAGTTACAGCCTATGACAGTTAATATCGCACCAAAGCCGGCAAAGGTCGTCATATATATATATAGGGAGCGTCCCAACAAAACATAAGCCGAGAAGGCTACCACCTTCATACACACAGTGCCATGATAAACATATATAGCTACGCAAGCCGACAAGGTCGCCACTACAATGGGAACGCCCCAAACACAAGTCATGTTCGCACAACAAAACATCAACTACACACGGACCCACACATGTGACCACGACCTCTAAGAGTGACAACGACATCATATGACGGGACGTGGCCCGTCGTACCTCGAACGATAACATATGTACATATCAAAAGGTTATACCACGAAACTATGCTCCGGAACAAAGGAGCACTCGGAATAGCCGAGTAGATATCCTGTCGGCGGATCTCCGAAGCGTGTGTCCGTACCTCGCGGGCATGAAACGGCCCCCCGAAGAAAGGGGTCGATGCACGAAATATGTCGAGTATGTAAAGCGTGAAACATAGTAAATAGAATCATATACGAGACAAGGTGTATAGGACTCAATACAACAACGAGTTTCATAAAACTTACCTTTAAACATACTTCATTTATATCGTTCTCATATCAATGTCAATATAATGCTTTATAATCAAAAAGCGCATAATCATTCGTATATAACATATATAACGTGTCCCGGCCCTTTAGTAAGGGACTCGGTATTTATAATCATAACATCATAAACGTAAGCATATTCGTGTCCCGCCCTTTAATAAGGGACTCGGTAATAAGGAATATATGCCCTCCGGCCTCCATCTCCAAATCATCATATCATCACATCATCATCATCATCATATATATATATATATAACGTGTCCCGGCCCCTACAGTGAGGGACTCGGTGAATAGTATAATAGATCGGCGCACGAGAACGTACCTGGCCCGGGACTCAGTGAAGGATATAGCGGTAAGCACGAGCAGAGTAATAAGCAACCACATATATATGTAAAACATTTTTGAGACTCAATGAATAGTAACAAAATCAATTCTTGGACATTAGCATGTTACGTTATATAAAAACCAAGCATACTTATGCAATTCCTTTTTAAAAAAATAAGAACTCTTGTACATTACATACTAGTCCATCATGTAATAAATAACGAGATCATATTTCAACTATACCAACATTTTCAACATTACGGACGAATAACAATCACATATCATACTAAGAGTTAGAGAGTGGAGTCACCCCGAGGCTCAGATTATATCTTACTTACGTCTAGGACATGCCAAAAGAAGGAAGGAATAGGCTTTGCGTACCTTTAGCGTTTAGTCGTATTATAACTCGTACTTGCTGCCTAGTAGTACTTTATCCTATAACGATACATCAAAACTAGGATTAGGTTACGAGGAATTCCGAACAGCCCGCACATTACTCAAAAACAGTCCGACCAACATACTATATACTCATGACTTCCAACTTCATCCAACCAACAACAAGATGTCTAGCAACGATGTTCGTATAATCACAAGAAATCATATTGGCAACATCTTAACTCCTACAACAGCCCACAACAACTTGAACTCCAAATTTATAGAAATTACAACAATCAAAACAACATTCAAGACAAGTTAATTCCTTCTTTTACCCAAACGGTCACGGTTTTGACCGTTTCTATACTTCCCCTCAAATCATTCCTTTTCCCCCTAAATTCACATATACACAAGGCATACAATATACCACAATGTCCATAACAACAACAATTAAAACATGACACAAAACGATTCAAAACTTCTCCTAAAACGATCCACTACACGGCTTCAACACCACCACAACAACTTCATGATTTTCATCCATTTATTCATACTACAACACATTCAATCCGTTCACAATAAATGCACAAGAAGATTAAGCATTCTTTCCTATAAGCTTATAACACTCGGCTCATTTCAATTTCAAGAAAACAGCCCAATACTAACATGCACAACCATACGAAAACTTCTTACAATTCTTGTTCATTTTCATATATTATCGCAAGTCCAATCCGTCCACAATACATGCAAAATAAGACCAAACATGGCTTCACCTAAGCTCACGAGATCACCTCAACTTCAACCACAACAACAATCCAACAACAACATACACAAATTATACATTCAAACCATCATACAACACATGAAAAGTGATCATTCTTACCTTGTAACTCAACACTTCAATCGGCTAGCCCATCACTTTCACCTCTTGAACTTTAACACTTGTTCTTGCTATTCCAATGAATGCTACACGTTAATACACACCTTCAAGGAGTTGAATTGCTTAAGAAACTGATTTTTGGATCAAATTGGAGAAGGTTATTCTCGGCCAACTTGTAGCCGAGAGTCTCTCTCTATCACTAAGTTTTCTAACTTTGTAAATGTTGAAATGAATGTTTGTTGAATTGTGAATCAGCAATTCTCCTTTTATATGCATTACACAAGGTGGACATGTGTCCCACCCAAGTTCTTAGCCAATAAGAATTTGCCATTCCACAAGTGGGGCCCACACGGCCACTTAGGCCCACTAATGGTGTAATTAAGTTCTTAATCTCACTTAGTCATCCAATCTTGGCCAATTAATCCTTATTCTCCAATAATGTTCTTATACCAAACGAAATCCATAAGCAACTTGTGCATAGAAACGAAATCGGGAGGCGAAAACCCTTACCGGGAACCTTAAAACAGCTTTGTCTTTAACTTGCCGCACTTGGCTTTAAAATGTCCCAATGTAAAGATACGGGACATAACAAAAATAAAGTCAAAAAGGTCACCAATATATTATACAACAATATGAACCGGTGGAGTTATAAAACATCTAACTGTACACACACGTCTACGAGATTCTACATAGAATACAAATGATCATAAAGACAATACCAAATAATCATAAGGACAATACCTAATAGTCCCCTAGGTTAATGAATCAATGGTGACATCGGACTTTGTTAAGCTCCTTATAAAATGCCCGACTATACTATGCTCCTTCAGCGGCAATTTTCCTTCATAGCTATCATTTCACCAGTACCCTTGAGATTCCTCTTACTCTTGGTTCCCGATTCCCGATTCCAAGTTGGGTTTATACCATACCAGTAAAAGTCGATACTCTCTCTCATTCATTCTCACGATTCGTCCTTTCCTTAATTTAGCTCATAGTGTCCCATAGTTTCTCTGAACTAATTGTTTATATCATAATCATGCATCATAATCCTTCTAATGTCTTGCCGATTCTCGTTCTCATCATGAAATTTTAGTAAAATATGCCCTTTTCTTTCTTCCTTCGTTCATTTCTTATTTCCCTTTACGATCCATAGCTTGCTCGTATGTATGTCTATTCCTCGTATATTCATCCTGTTTCCTTTATAATCGCATCTCTATTCCAAGTCCACTGTCGTATGCCATCACTGTCTACCTTTGGCTAACCTTACTAATTTATTAAGCTTCCTCTTATCGTCACCGATCACATAACTTCCTTTAATTAATTTATAACCGCATTTTCTCGTACTTCTGTCCTTTAGGTCCTCCTTGATTTCCTTTGCTCTTAAAGTGCTCTTTCCCGTTTGCCACTTAATAATATCTACCTAGAAGTTTGCAGAACATTCCACTATGAGTACAAACCAATCTTGATCTCGTATATATATATATATACTTCTAGTGTGGAACTTTCCCGTACTCGTTAACTTTCTTTCCCATATCAATATCTCTTTGTTATCAATCTAATCTATAAACCGTAATACTGTATTTGAGTTCCTAATGTCAACTTTCTTTATGTTTCCAATAGGTCCCACTCCTCCAAAATCTTGGATGCAACTCATCCCACTTTCTTAACTACTAATCATTTTTCCCTTCATGGTTCCTCCTTTAAATTAAATTAAAATCACTCTAAAACTTCTCTTTGAAAGCATCGCATAGTTGTTCCTTCAATCATGACTTACCAAACGGCTGATGGTCATATTCTCCCTTTACTCTTTCTCTATAGACATGCAAACAATTCAATTTGTAAAAATTTTGGCAGAGTTTCCTCTATAATTCTTACTACCTCATTCTTGCATACAGACTAAAAAACACATCCAATACCCACGAGCAATCACAAATACCCATAATATCTTGCTTGCTCAAGTTCTTGTATCAACATCTATCTATATTAATAAAACAGGAAACATACCTTTCGAATGAACAACTTCAATTCTCAGCAATTACCTCGTAGCGGCATAATCAACTGCTTATCTATGATCAAAACATTTGGGGTTAGAATCAGGGGCATCATATCCTATGATTTAGCTCTATGGCACGATCTAAGATAAGAAAGAAAGGTAAATGGTTCCTAAATGCCTTGCAGCCTCTAGTTTATAAGTGTGGCGTGCTTCACACTTATAAACAGGACTCTACTGGACACGGCTCGTAAACATTTCCTAGGACGAACTGCTCTGATACCAATTTGCCACACCACTACCAGGAGTATGACGGGCTCCGACCCATAGGCCGGGAACCACCTGACTTATCCGTTACTTTGAACATTATAAACAATAACTCAAAGAACACAGGCACGCAGAAAAGGCCCAACATAGGAATATCCAATCATTCAGCACATATATTCATATACGGAACGACAAGGTCGCCACAATATAACGTATATCATAAAGCCGGAAAGGCTAACAGTAAAGTATCAAGAGCTCAAAATAAGGTCGACAAGGCCACCAATATATTATACAACAATATGAATCGGTGGAGCTATAAAACATCTAACTGTACACACACGTCTACGAGCCTCTACATAGAATACAAATGATCATAAGGACAATACCAAATAGACTGCAGCTCCGAAATAAGTAGAGTGCTCCTGAGAATTCTCTGATAGAATACCTATGGGTCTGATCCGTCTCCCTGCCTACCTACGGGCATGAGCGCAGCGTCCACAAGAAGGGACGTCAGTACGAATAATGTACTGAGTATGTAAGGCATGAATAACAACATAATACAGATATGAAAGGTAACATGGAATATGAGAGATAACCTGTACATCTGGATGCCTCATAAAGCAGTGTTATGCATGCTTAGCCTTTTTAAAAAATATATATATTTTTATACATATATATAGTACCATGCCCGGCCATTAAGGCTCGGTGTCATATATATATATATATAGTATCATGCCCGGCCATTAAGGCTCAGTGTCATATATATATATAGTATCATGCCCGGCCATTAAGGCTCGGTGTTATCATCATTAGCCCGCGTCCGGGCCTCCCGCGTTCGGGGCAATATTATGACATGCCCACTGCAGTGGTGTGCACATCTACGTGCCATGCCCGGCCGACTATAAATATATAAATATGTATATATATGTATATGTATATATATATATATATATATATATATATATATATATATGTGTGTGTGTGTGTGTGTGTGTGTATGTATGTATATATATACATATATATACATAGATATACATATATATATGTACATATATACATATATATACATACATACATACATATATATATATATATATATATATGGAGAGGCATGAGTGCAGTTCAATCTTGTGGTGTATTCATTTGTAGTGAGTAGGGCCTCTTTCTCGTTGATCAGTTCGCCTCCGCTCCAGAACCACACGTGCAAGTTTCCCTGCATGTGGCTCGTCCGTGCTTTCCGAGGCGCTGTCTATGACTCAGCATAGGAGAAGGGGGCGGAACTGCACACTTTCGTGTTCAGAGCATTGTTTTGATTTCGATCAGTTTATACGGTGCTTTTAATCAATATACAATACTTGTTGAGTTAGACTTGAAACTATAATGAATATCAGTTGAATATATGAAGCAAACTACTTTAGTATCATATAGATTCTAGGTTGTTGTGTGAAATTATCAGCCACAAAATTGATTTCATCAAACTATTAGTTGTTTCTGAACAATCATTGTATTAAACAAAACAAAGATGATTTATTGTTGTTTTCTAATAATAACTAAAATAAACTGATCTAAATCATATATATAAAGCATGCATGAGAGCCTAATCAAAAGCCACAACTATATCGGAGTGACGTAAGGTCGGTAGCCTCCGATTATACTATGGATCAATCATCATCATTTATCCCACCTTGAAGGAACAAGGGTCATAAGGTGAGATTACCAATAATGAAGGAAATTAAGAAATTGCAAAGTAAGCTCAATCACCTCATAATAATATAAAGCTCATGTACTTGGAAATCTCTATGAATTAAATCATCTCATAATATCATGAAATCCGTATGCCTTGGAGCTTTGATAAATAAATCCCTCATAATCATCGTCATGGTTATCATAAAAAATAAAAATTATTCATCTTTAGCACCATAAAAACTTTGAGAGTCATGAATCTCTAACATTCTTGGAAATGAGGATTTTTTTTTTATGGAACTCATGCATGGGTTGGTAGGAAAAGAATCATGCCTTTAAAAGAAAGAGGAATAGCCTTAACATACCTTTTGGTCTCCTTAACTACTCAACGTTTATCCTTCCAAGCTCGTAAATCTATATGTAAACCATTCATACTATTGTTAGGCTCATTGTCACATGCTTATCTTAAGCCTTCAATTTAAATCTATTTAGAATCTGCCGAAATTCGGGCAGCATTCCCCTATATTCTTTACTTCCTCCAAATACCAAAACAACTCCCAAACAATACCAACAACATCAACAACAATATCATCAAGATTCTACAAGATAAATATGTGTAATTTCATCCAAAACTTTCTTCAACTTCAATCCACAAGCCAACAATACCAACACCACAATCCATAGCTCTTATTCTCGTAAATATCCTTAAATCAATATTAATAAAGAGAAATTCATACCTTATCTTTGCTAGAATAGGAAGATATTCAATATTTACTTTGATTCCAAGCCAACTTCAACGCAAAACGAAAGTATAAGCACGACTACACGTTGTCCGGATCTCGATTAATACTCCGTAACTTGAAATCTCTCAAAATCCTCACTTTTATGTTATATGTATACTCTCATATGTGGCTGAATTTTCTGGAATATTTGGGGAATTATTATGACAAAAAAGAGGGGTTTTTAACCCTTATATAGTGTGCCAAAGTTGGTGGCACTGTAGCAGCGCGCCCTGCTCTGCCCGCCTAAATTGTAACGTCCATAATTCTCTACTCCGATGTCGTATTGATGAGCGGTTTGTTGTGTTGGAAACTAGACTCGACGAACTTCATTTTAGGATTTTGACACACCTTAAAACTCCTAATATGCCTAGAGATATACCCCTCCAAAGTTGACCCAAAATTCTGTTCTTAATTCTGCCAACTTTTCCAAATTTTCGACAAACTTATTTTCTTTGATTTGCTTGGTGCCGGAATCTTCCAAAACTCCCCATACATGATATTTATCATTTATTATACTTGATAATGGTCATGTTCTTGTGTTTCAAGATTATCCTTCCCGGTTACGACTTACGAGATCTTGATTCATCCTTTACTTCATTGTTACGTACTTCCCATGGCTTGTACCTTCCAAAACTTCATGGGACGTCTCTGATACTCCATTACTATGGTAAAGTATGTGGCATGTTCATGCTATGAAAGTGCGGGGTGCAACAAAAATAATCATTGATGATGAAGATATAGTCAAGGCAAATCATGCTAGTGCTTATCTTCACAACAAAAAGAGTCTGATGCTAGAAACTCGAAGAGGTAGGCATTTTGTTGCTTCTCCAAAGATTGGACAAGGAAAAGTCGTGCTACAATTTGGGAGGTCTGAACCAATTGAAGTTCCGGCTTTGAAGAAATCTTTAAACACGTCCAAGGTGGATAGCCACTCCAACAAAAAGGATAGTGAAACTTGGACTTTGGCTACTCACAAAAGACATAAGCATCAAAAAGCTTTGAAGCAACAAATCCCAAAGGCAAAAGCAACTACAAATCATCTGCAAACATGCAAAAGCATAAAGTCCGACGTCAAGAGTTGGTGCAATAATGTTTCACCACGAAGGGTTCAAAATCCAGTTACACTATTGGAGTTCTTTCCTAAAATGCTCCTTGATGCACGAGCTTAAAATGCACATCACAATGCTTCTCGTCGCACGAGCCTAAACTGCAAGTTGAAACGCTCCTTGACGCACGAGCCTAAACTGCAAGTTGAAATGCTCATCGATGCACGAGCTTAAACTACATATCACAATTCTCCTCGACGCACGAGCCTAAACTGCAAGTTGCAACGCTCCTTTTCGCACGAGCTTAAACTACACGTTTCAACACTCTATGATGCATGAGTATAGACTGCATACAAAAAAAACTCAAATAAAATACTCTTTCTGAACTACGTAATGACTTGATCCTCTTTCGAGGTACGTAGGCAATTTAGAATTTCCTTCTAAGTGCAGTCACATGAGTTTAAAAAAAAAAAGAAACATCCCTTCAATGTGGAGCCAAAGAAAAGTTGCTTGCAAGAAGTTTCCTTTGCTGCTTTTCACACGCTTGGAGAATCTAAAGACAAGCTTCTACAACTTTGGAGGATGGAGCAATTTTCCATGACGATCTTCTTACATCAACTTCTTCGTAGTAGATAGATCTTGGTGCATCAATGAGTTTACTCACTCTGTCTGGGGGCATATCTACTTAGTTCATGTACTTGCTCGTCATAGATGAAAAAATGAGGTACTTCAAGTGTCTCTCTCACCAAGCTGAAGAGGGAGATGCACCATCAACTTTCTCGCTAAGGTTAGAAAAGACTACTCCAAGTGTCAATCTCACTAAGCTGCAAAGGTGAAGGGCACCATGTAATTGTCCTATGAACATCGCAAGAAAATTCGAGGCTCCAAGTTGTTTCTGCAAAAATGCTCGAAGGATGGTTACACCAAGTTTCTTCACCGATCACGTGGACGTCTTCTTCTTCTTCTGATATCGAGACCATATCCTTCACAAGTCTGCCAAAAAAAAAAAAAAAATCCACAACGCCGCCGCCATAATGCTTTTGTGCGGCATGGCAAACATTGTGACATACACTACTCTATCAAATCTTGAAGGATGAAACGCTTTACAAATTCTTCCGTCAAGTCTTTGGAAGGATGAAATGCTCTTTGTACGTATTCCTCAAAATGACATCTACTTCTCTTGCCAAGTCGCATGGATGAGATGCACCATCTAGACAAAATCTTGCTCACCAAGGTTGAAAGGCTGCTATAGTCTCCTCTATCAACATCGCAAGGAAGGTGGATACTCTAAGTGATCTCTCCGATGCCTCAGGAAAGGTGGACGCACCAAGTCTTGTTCCTAAAGAGGAATGAAGCCTATCTAAATACGTGACAACAAAGACGGCAAGTAATGTCTTACCAAAGTTGCAGGGCCACAAGGAAGGATGAAACACCAAGTGGCTCTTCGCCAAAGTAGAAAACCCACAAAGAAAGGATGCGCCAAGAAATTTCTCAGCAGAGCTGGACAGAGGGATACAACAAGTTTCATCAAAATCAGACGGATGAACACTCCAAGTAGTTCCGCGCCAATCAACAATGGATGAACTTTGAAGGTCGTTGCTCTTTATGGCTTCAAGAGAGGGTGGTGACATCACGTGCATCTTCTCGGTATGATATCGAGACCATTTACATCCTCATGCAAACCTACAAAGAAGAAAGAAAACAAAGAAAAATTAGCGTCCATGAATGTTATTTGAAGTCGAAGTGCCAGATTGTGTCATCAATTTTGAAAATTTATTCCAGCTGATTCAGAAAGAGTTTCATCTTGATTTTTGGATATGTCGTAGCCATCGATGTCTTCTTTATACAGAATCAAGCCACTCGTCATTTGGACACTCCAATCTCAAACTATGGAGTTTTCCGTGAGACGACATAGTGCTAAGAGGAGAACCGCTAGATATGGAGACCAAATTTAAAAATTAATTTCCGTCAATACAGAAAGATCTCGATTGTGATTTTTGGATATGTTCTATTCCTACGAGTGTAGCATCTTTAGAATCAAGCCTCATGTTATTTGGATGCACCTACACCAATATACATGCGTTTTGGTGAGACTGCGTGAAACTGTCAGAAAAAATTGTAGACATGGAGCTCAATTTTACAAATTAATTCCTATCAATCCATAGGGAGTTTTCCCTCGAATTTTGGATATGTCGTAGCCGTCCAAGTCTACTTTCACATGAAGCAAGTGGCTTGTCATTGCGACACTCCAACAGCAAGATACAGATTCTTTCTCACAGGCACGCAAAGTTGGAAATCCGATATAGCTTCTTCAAAATGAAAAAAAGGACAGTAGTTACTGATTTGCAGAAGGAAAAAAAAAAGGAAGAAGAGAAGCGTCTCAGGAAAACTTTTGCTACGATTCCAAAAGAATGTGGTTGAAATGGTTGCATAACATATGCTTATATAGAGTTCCTGAGATTGTTCATCAATAAATTACAATCCTCTACAAGGCAAGTTGTGGTAAAATCTCAAGAAGGAAAATATTCTTTTGCATCATATGAAAAGGTGAACCAGCAATTAAGGAAAGAGAATCTCATATTCATGTATTTACATTTGAATGATTTTGTGGTCTCTAATTTTGGCTATGAATTGAGGCTACTACAAGAAGGAAGGATTCTTTGCAAATTAAACAAAGAAAGAAAAATTGTCATGTGCATCAAATAAATTTCTTACCAAGTTTACACTGGAATGATTATGCCTCTACATGGAAACTATTGGAAGGATCTTTACCATATGGGGTTATAGTACAACTTTGATATTTGAATATTGATCAAGAAAAATTGATGCAATGAATTCATCTCCAAAATTGAAGGAAGAGAGTTGTGTATTATTTTGATTGTTCACAAATTCAAATAACATTAACTCTCAAGCCACATTTCAAGAAAGTCACTGAAAACAAGTCTCAAGGAAGTTTTATACGAAGACAAAAAAAAAAAAAAAAAAGTGGTCTTCACGGCTACTTCAAGTCTCGTCTACAATTTCGGCAAGCCTAGACCTCGACAAGTCTTGAAGTAGAGGGCATCTGTACACATCGAAATTTCAATTGAATTAATCCATACAAAATTTGAATTAAATTCTAAGTTATTGACATGTTGACCAAGTCAAATTTTGGTTAATAAAGTCAGATTAATTATTTAAGTCAAAATAATTACATGACTTGAATGAATCTCAAATTGCATTTGGGTTAGTCCATCAAGTTGACAAGAGAAGCCCAATCCATGTTCTTCAAACCCAAGGTCCGCTAGAATTACTTGGAGACCAAAATACCCCCAAGCTCTAGCTCACACCTATATAAAGGAGTCATATATCCCATTTTAAAGACATCTTGAAATTGACACGCCATCTTGACTAGAGCCAAAGGAGAGCAACGACATCTACATAAGTCTTCTCCAAAGGTCTTCAACAAGAAAGAGAGTTCGAGAGACGTCTTCCTTCAAGAACAATCCAAAGTGCTGCTCAAAGTTCTTTCAAGATTCAACAAATCAACAAAAGTCCATCCTTCATTCGAGAAGGACGCTACATTGGCCCTCGAATCAAGGCGAACTACACGGAGATTAGAATCAAGAGATACATCCAGAGTTGTACTCACAAACCAATCAATAAAATGATTTTTTCTTATATTTGTTTTATGATTGCAGTTATTTATTTTCTGCTGGCAAAATTTATTGCGAACACTCTCCTTCTCTCCTAGTTGGCATGCCATGTCACATAAAATTCTATTTTTTTTAAAATAATAATGGGATAATTTCGGAGACCCCTTCACATTTAACCTTATAATACTTATTCCCCTATGGTTTAAGATATTACACTCACCTCTCTTGTATTTAATTTTTTGTATCCAAACGTTTATATGGTAATCTTGCAACAATATTCCAAAAATACCCTTTTGTGGCACTAATATAATTATTTAATAGTACTCCTACATGACTGGTAATCTGAGCAATATTTCATTCAAGTTTTTAATACTATGTTTGACTTTTTTTATCTTGGATTTGGATTCACAAGACAACTAAACCTATGAAAAAAAAGTAAAATTATAAAAAATTATATAGCCATTACTTTTTTTATTTAACACAAGATAATACATTTTTATTTTGATAATTTTTTGGACTTAAGAACAAAAAATAAATCATGTTCAGATAAAAATAAGATTTTCTGCACATATGCACCAAGCAATATTTTATTTCTTTGGTAGTAAACTGTATTTTTATAATAAACTAATTAACAATTTTTTGTACTTATATGTAACTGAAAAAATTACATCTAAACTTTAATATGTTTAAGTTGTATAACAATTAGAAAGTTTCATAATTTACAAGAAAATAAATAATGCATCTAATGAAAAGTTGTGCCCAATGGATCACTCTAAGTCGAATATTTTAATTCTAAAGTAATAAGTTTTAATGATTTTCGTTCCACAATTAAATATCAATATATTATTAAAAAGAGGATAGTTTGCAATAGAATTGTGACAAGTGGTAGCACAAGAAAATGCCATGTGTTAATTTTAGGTCAAAAATTAGGTAATTAGTTAATCTTTTGAATGGAATTCAAATCTACTGATTTACAATTTAAAAAAAATATATAAAATTAGATTAAAAGGGACGTGCTCCAAAATATTAGAGCCAAGCATACCCACAATCATCCTATATGGGCTGAGCACGTTCTATGTTGCTAATGTTCTTCTTTTTTTTTTTTTCGTTTTGTTTTTGTCAAATACATGTTGCTGTTGTGTATTTACTTTCTTATTTAGTTACTTGAAAAAAAAACTATACCATGTTTTTTCCTTTCTTTTCGGGTCACGTCAGATATTTTCCTCAATTTTTTATATTTGAATGTAAATTTTTTTAAAAAATAAAATAAAATGAATTTAAGTGTTAACTAAACTCTCAATCTTGTATATTTAAAAATTTTATGTTAATTTCTATTATATAAAATTGGTTAGGATGCTGCGGGTTTGTTTAGAATATAGGTAGCTATATGGGTGGAGTTGATCTGTGGAAAAATTAGATCCCGATAACTTTACCAGTCAGATGCATTATTAAATCATCGAAGTTGTTTCTTGTACTATCTATATTTTTGGTGTAAAATAATTTTCTATTATTTGTATAGGTATAAGCGGTTGAAACTAAACTATTTGGGATCTCGAATATTGAAAACACAATTTATTTCAAATGTGTAGATTCAGAAATTTTACGATGATGGTGGCATTAGATAAATTAGAATATTGAATTGTCGGCATCACTAAAAATTTTAAGATGAATTTAAATTTTCTGCTGTACAACTTCTTCTAATTTATTACGATGTTGTGTTAGAATAATTTCTTAATCTGTTAACAGTATTCAAAATGATCAGAACTTAAAGCCGTTGTAACTCTCTCCACTTTTTATTCTTTGAAACGATCCGCGCATCGCGCGGGTACTTATACTAGTTCAATATAAAGCCAAGAAAGGGCAACTTTGAAATATTGGATAAGTTTTATCATTAAAAGAAGTTTGGTTACAAAAAGTTGAAAATAAGAAAGGTGAGCGTAATATCAGAGACTACAAGGGAAGTTAGTGTTATAAGGCTTAACTTGAGGGTAGGTCTATGCAATTATTCCTACTTTATTAAAAAAATCATGGCATGTCAATTAAGAGATGGGGAGAGTTTTTTGTGTTTAGTATATTCTGAGGAAAATAGTGATAGTTGGGGTGATATTCTAGTTCTAAAAGAAACAAAAGTGATATTTATAAACAATTCTCAATACATAAATGATTTTTTTTAGGGAATTTACTCTAAACTTTTTCAGCTTCATGTACTTCACTGACAAAATGGAAGTACACCAAAAGAATTATTCCCACCTTTCCAATTTAAGTGTGTTAGTTCTTTTACAAAGTTTAAGGAATAAAAAAGATTTTGGAATCTCATTGGCCTAAATTAAATAGGGAAAACAATGGTTTTAGTCCTTGTATTATTACATAACTCCTATTTTAGTCCTTATGTTATTGGATAAAGCACATTTAACCTTTAATTAAATGAAGCGTGTGATTTCAATCCCTCAAGGTAACGGACGTTATAACTTTTGATACGTTTCTGTTTTCTTTTCTTTCAGAATGAGACTATCATGCTTAGCAAAATATGTCGATGCCTTTTCTTTTTTGCTGCTAAAAACATATGGAGAGGGTGAAAAACATAAGGTCTGTGTTTGACTCTTGAGTTACATAGAAGGAATAATACTTGGATAAATGACTATGAAGCTGAAATTTTCACTTCTAATGGTTGATTGCTTCCGGCCGGCAGGCAAGAGCTCTCTTAAGCATGGATGGCCATGTGAGGCAAAATTCAGTTATATGATCGCCTATAGTGCAAACAGTGGAAGATTACCATGTTCATGCTGGGGTTAGTCAAAGTGGTGGAAAATAGGGAGGTTGATGCTTCCCCTTTGAATGGAGATGGATTTTTCAGGGACCTTCCTGAGGCAAGTTTTCTATGTACACAGATCCATATTTGGGCTACGTGAGAAGGTGGTTTTCAATTTGGCCTAAGTTTCGAAGCACAACGTCGAGGCTTTGCAGGCATACCATTCCAATTTGATTTATTGATGAAACTTAATTTGGGATTAAATATCTTTAGTTTTGGTATCAATGAATGGAACTGATGATCTAATTGTTTTGTGTTCAGTATGCTTAAACTGAAATTTCTATTATATAAGAAGAGTGGGTTGGATCGTCGTCCACCCACTCTTTTAATATAGTTAAAATAAATAAAAAAAATTAAGGTGGAGCCCACTCTTTTATAATATTATAAATGAAAAAAAATTAAGGTAGGCTCCACGTGAAGAAATAGGAGAAAAAATTTAAGGTGGAGCTCACTCTTCTACAATAGTAGAAATAAAAAATTAAAAAATTCAAGGTGGGCTCCACGTGAAGAAGTAGGAGACTATTGTAAAAAAAAAAAAAAGACATTTAAATAATGATAATAAGTTCAGAAAATGGTAAAGGTATGCTTAGAGAAAATTTAACGAAGAGAAATTCATGAAAAAAGAAATAACGATTTAAATTGAACACAAAAACTGCTAAAGAAGTCATAAAACCAAAAGATTTAAAACTTATACCTAGGTATAAGTTTAGACACATACGTCTCACACAAATAATGAGGAATAACATCAAGAAGACGAAATATAAACGGTCAAGAAACATATA
Source organism: Lycium ferocissimum (assembly GCF_029784015.1). NCBI lineage: Eukaryota > Viridiplantae > Streptophyta > Magnoliopsida > Solanales > Solanaceae > Lycium > Lycium ferocissimum. The sequence goes on along the minus strand of NC_081353.1, from coordinate 45,454,077 downwards.
CACATATTTTCTTAAAATGATGAAGTTGGTCTATACTTAAAAATTTAAGACTACAACAGATGTTAACACATGAAAGCGCTTTTAGTGTTGTTGAGTAGAAAGAGATGATGGCATGAAACTCGGTAGGAGAAGGTGTATTTCAAATCTTTCAATTGGAGAACCAAATCAGGAAAGTCATATATCGGAGAAGCGGACTAAGTAAAATAATTTATTGATATTTTCAATTAATTGAATTATAATACTTTCTATAATAAAAATTCCATAATTATATTACTAAAAGGTACTCTCTCTGTCCTAATTTATGTGACATAGTTTGACTAGGCACGAAGTTTAAAAAAGAAAGGAAAGATCTTTGAAACTTGTGATCTAAAATAAGTCATAGATATTTGTGTGGATTTAAATCATTTCATTAAAGGTAAAAGGGGAAGTTTCAAGTTAAATGATTTCTAAACATAAAAATATATCATTCTTTTTAAGACAGACTAAAAAGAAAAGTGTGGTACTATTTTTTATGTTAGGCCTGTGCTAGCACGGGCTTTTATCATCTAGTATATATATATATACGGCAATACATGTCAGAGAAAATGGGGCAAAGAAAAGCCCACAGTTCCATTACTGCAAAAGATTTGCCTTTTGTGTTTTCATTTGGAAAAGGAAGAAGAAGAGACCTTTCAGAAAGTCCTTTTGCCTTTATTGTTTAACTAGAAATTTTATCCGCGCTTTGCGCGGTCGTAAAAAAAATTCTGACTTAAGAATGAATTTTTACTCTCTGATCAATAATATATTCTTATATTTTCTCTATTCTCCAACTATAATATTATCAATTGTTCTAATTATAAAAGTTAATACTAACTGGTAAAAGAAAATTAAATTCAACAAATTTAACATCGAATGAGAGACGATACATCCTTAAACAATAAGCTAAAATATGTACTTCCTTATAACCAATTGTTTCTAAAACACTTGAAGAACCTAAAGTTCCAATACAACATCTATTTTCATGGATACCGGTAAGTTGGGACCTTTAAACTGCAATATATATTTCAGTGCACTATTTTTCTTGTGAGACGAAAGTGATATGTTAAAATGATAGATGAAAATAAAATAGTAAATAAATTAATCAGTACGCACGGTCATTCTTTGTATGAATATTTGGTAAAACTCCTTTTTATATTTTGTTTTTTCATTGTACTTGTTCGTTTTTCAAATATTCATATCGCATTTGTAAGATTGTTGCATACTCATAGTCAAATATTTATATTGGAACTTTAGGTTCTGCAATTACATCTGTAACAAAAGATAAATGTTATATTAATTGTGCAAAATAAACAAAGTAATAAAATTGTCAAATTTAGCATAAATAGTTTACCTTGATAATTACTCAAAGAAATTTGATGTGCATGATCCATAATCGTTTTTATCCATAGTAGAAATATTATATGACAAAAAATAAGTTGTATTCTAAAGGTATAAACATATGAAAAATTACATTATTCAGTTAAATTTTGAGTTAAACTCTATCAAAACGTATCACCTTAGCTCGGAGCGTCATGTTTTACGTAAATGTCGAACACCAAAAGAATGTAGTAACACAGAGGGCGATACAAAATTACTGTTCTTGAGTTCATTTGAACTCAATATTTTTGATGCAGAGCATAAATTTATGTAAAAATTAAAATTCACTAAAATGCAACATGTGGTTGGGATTGAGTTATAGAAGAATAAATAAAAAGAGGAAAATAATATGAATTGATGCCTTTAAAAAAAAAAAAAAAAAAAAGGAATGGACGAACTAACCCCTTCGCTAGTGAGCATAGTGTCCACCTTTAATCTCAAAACACTTGAATTTCTCGGTGGAAGAAGACGCAGATGATCATACAATTGGTCCTTTCATATTACTTTTATGTAAAAGAGGAATTTGAGAATTGGCAGCACAATTCTTCGGTAGAGGAAGGTAATACAATTCTATTAATTTTGTCCAGTAAGTGACTGGTTTTAGTTTATTGTGGTATTTATTACTCTTTAATGGAGTAATCACAATAGAGATATCTATGCACTGGATCATTACAATCCATATCTGTAACTGATGTGGGAAATTAAATGAATACGTTTGATCCATATGCATGGAGACGTCTGAAAGTTTCATGGAAAACAAAAATAATATTTGTAACTGTGAGAGATTAGTTTGATTCTATTAACTAATAATGAGATTATTATTGAAAATTATCTCATAATAGAAATAGTGTACCGTTACAATTTTCTAAGAAGAAACCTAGAGGACTAAAGTCTTTAATTCATCTCATTTTAAAACGTCTCCTCATTAATTAATTATTTAGCCATTTTTATATTTTTAAGAATAAGTACTTGAATTGAAAAATTAGGAGAAAATAGCAAAAAAAAAAAACACAAAAAAGATAAATGCAATTCTAGGCCATAGAGAGGTGCCACATCACCTTGTCTATGCCTAGCTTTATATTATATATAGATTTATTTTTCTAGCGGACCAGAAAAGGAAATAAAATATGAAAAGTTAACGTCTGTTAGCTTAAGTGACAAAAGTAGCCCACTTCATTTAATTAAAGGTTAGATGTGCTTAGTTCAATAACACTAGGACTAAAATAGGAACTATGTAATAACACAAGGACTAAAATCGTTGTTTTCCCAATTAAATATATGTGTAATGTACTAAATGTACTTTGAATCTTGTGGTATTAAACTTGTCACGAAGAATGTTTGAATTGTCAACCTACAAAATATAGAAAAAGTCGCTCTTTTTGGGACAGGTCAAAAAGGAAAATAAGACACTTAAATTGGGACGCAGGGAGGAGTAGTTTGTGCGGTAATCGATGGTGTCACGCCCCCCAAAAAAAAAAAAAAAGGAAAAAAGAAAAATGGAGGTGGAGTGATGAATTGCCATTTGAACTAATGAGTCAAGCAAATAAATTTAATGGTTCATAAAATTAATTTGTTGGTTGTTTAAAATTGGTTGTGGGCAGTTGTGAGTTATTAAAAGCATTCTTGTTACTCAGCGTGGTTCATTTTTAATGGCACTGAGGTGTTTAGATCTGTTAAGAGTTATTATTGTTTCTGAAAATTTGGAGTTATTCTCATCCATTAATTTTTCATTTCCATTCCAAAGCTTTTGTTAGCATTTAACATATGTGCTTTAAATAGCTGGTTGGAGGTGTATAGTCATTGCAAAAGCCCAACAAATCGAATTCAATTCACTTCATTTGAACAAGAGCACGTCATGATCAAGAGATGGTCCCTTTCACCTCTATATAAACACCTACAATAAGTTCACCATTTTATTCGATTCTCACAAAGAGAGTTGGGGAGAAAAAAGAAGAAAAAGAAAAACACAACAAAAAAGCAACATATTTTGTTATTATTGTCCAATTTCGTTTAGTCATGATTTCACTTCAAACTAGTCTATCACAAGATTTTTCTAAGAAGAGAAAGTGGGAAGAAATCTCTGAAAAGCCACAACAAGGGCTTCAGCTCGAGACTCCACTGCCTTTGGAGTGGCAACGTTGCCTCGATATTAAGGTATGCAATATGATTTTAACTTATATACATGCAAGATTCATTAAAATGTGAGATTTCTTATCTTAAAATTTAGACAGGTTGCCTGCTATAACAAGTAAAGGTAACCTGATGATATAAATTTTCTGACACTGACTGTGCATATAACTTAAACTATAGTATAAGTTATCTGTAATAGGCTTTTAAGTGACCTGACTTTTACATTGTTGGTGTATACAGAGACACTGCTTTGTCAAAGATTTTTACTTGATATGTGTAAATACATATCGTATAGAAACAAAAATGATTCACTTGTCATTACAGTGATTTATTCATTTGTATACAAAAATGATATCACTTGACATCGCTTACGAATTCTGTTGCATACACCACCTAATATATATTACCCTAGAACCTAATTTGAGGGAAAGTATAATGCTGGCTAGCAGGACTAACATTATTTTGGTTTATCTTGTCAAATACAGTCTGGACATATATATTTCCATAACACAAGGACACAAGAGAGAACATCAAGAGATTCTAGATTGAGTCCTGATCTTCCACCAACTCCAGATCATATAAGTTTAGACCTTCAACTGAATTTACCATGTGGATCATTAGAGAACAACCAAGTGGGTGACTACTTCACCAAGAATAATTCTGTTGCAAGATCAAGTTATTACTCCAAAAGAAGTGGTGAAATGGATCTAGGTTTCACTCGTTCTCTATCGTGGTTGACGTTTGATGGTGATGATCAACGAGAAATGTTCACTGCTGTTTGCAAAAAGTGTCATATGTTAGTGATGATGTGCAAGTCTTCACCAGCATGTCCCAATTGCAAATTCATCAACCCAACGCCAGACCAAAGGTCTCCTAATACTCTATTTAAGAGAAAGCTAAGTCCCTCATGTCGAGCTTAAATGCAACGATATGATCAGTGAGGATTCATATAACTGGCCTCAATTTGATGGGAATAGAGACATAGATGTTGTTATGTTGTTCAAGTTGTGGAAGATTGTCTTAAATGGCTCCCTCCATTTAATTTCGTAGGAAAAGGCAACAGGCTTGTATATTCAGTATATGTTTATATTTTATATTATGTGTTAACCCGAATTAAGAAAGCTGGTAGACTGTGTGTTACTCCAAACTTTTGCATCATGCATGACTTGCAAGAAGCAGTATGCTAGGAAATTGCAACACCAACACCAAACTCTTAAGTTGGGATGTCACATTAATGGGGGGTAAAATCTACAAAGATAACCACTTTTCAGTCCCTGTAATTAAAAAATAGCCACCTTATGGAGTTTCAAGTTGTACAGGTAAAATTAAACTCTAGCCAGGATCTTGTCATGGAATTTCAACGATAGAATTTAAAATTTCATAACAGTGACTATTACTCAAAGACAGATCGAAAAATAATCAATGACTCCTATTTTTACCACACTGAGAATTTGAGACGAGAGATATTATATCAATCAACCTTAGCATTAATTGACATAGTAACAACATAGTTATAAACTTAATAATTAATAGCTGCAACCTCCCTCTTTGGGCTATTAAATTCTGAAGTTAATGCACCGAACTCAATTGCTATTTAAAGGTCCATCAATGAACTCCCATCTTCAATTAGTGTCATATAGCACAACATTATTGAGTTTCTATTCAGTCTTTAATCTGGAGTTAAGGCTAGAAGATTTTAGTATTGATTCATTTTGGTTTTCCCCTACTTTTGTTGCCTTCTTTTAAGAAGACTAGTATCTAAACACGTGTGTTGCACGTGTATCCCATATATGTAACTTGTAAGTAGTACAAATGGTATGAGGCATATTACAACTAAATTGTAATGAGAAACAAAAAATTCAAAGCGGAAAAGTACAAGCTGAAATTGTTGAATGACAAATAATTAAATGTTGTCTGAACTAGTAAAATTGAGCCACAAAATTAAGTTAGGTAGGTAAATGTGTTGGGTGTTATACCTTAGTAAGTAGAGTTTTCAACATCACAAAAGGCTACCACTGATTTGGCACTTTCAAGGCTCTCTAACATTTTCTCGTCACTTTCAGCTAAATCTTCCCACAAAGTCAAGGTTTTCCGTTTAAAAAAAAAAAAAAAAGGTTGAGTATCATAAAGTTACATTCTCTATATATTGCTGGTTGTCAAATTAATTCACGGATGCAAAGTAATTTTTAACTTATCTAAATATATTTTCTGCATTTAATTCTTACCATAATGTGAAAGGAATGTTAAGTACATAATCAAATTATAAAAGAACTCCATGGAGGATCTCCGACAAAAAGAACTTAAAGCACGAGGTCTTGTGCAAAATTAACTTGAAGCATGTCATCTATACGATTAAAACACAATTCCCTGGAGCAGATTGTAGAAGAAAATGCAGTCACATTTTAAGCACACAAACAATCTAGTACTGCCCATCTTTGTAAATGGAGACAAAATAGTACGATTGCATTAAATTCTGCTACTTGGGCTCATCAAGCTTTTCTTTAATGGTCTACCGACGCCAAGAAGTAGAAACATGTCCTAATTAAAGAGTTCAATCATAGCAAAAAAATGAATCTACCTGTGATTTGTTGTCGATACTGCTGATCCAAGTAAGCCAAGCAGAAAAACCAATGAATCTTTTTAAGTAAAGGAGATTTCTGATTAGAAAAAAAAAAGAAAAAGATAATGTTATAAAATGATTACATACTCTGTTGTACACCTTTATAGGGTATCATGAAGAATGTCAAAAGATAGCAAAGCAAAAACATTGTAACCGCTGAAGATGAAACAACAAACAATTAAGGCTGAATATTAATGAAGGAATTTAAACTTAAAACTGATAGAAACATATTTTGAAACAACGGAAGATGAATTACAAATGATGAAGGTTGAATCACTAACATAATTAAAGTTACAAATCACCAGCCAAACGGATGAAATAATTGTCCACATTCACCCAATTAAAAGTGATCATTTATTGGAAGGTCATTTTTGGCTCAAGTATTTAATTAGATTTTGTTTTTCTGCATTAAAATATTACTACTTAATTAGAAATTTAATTAACTTTTGATTTACAGCAAGGACAAAATGGTAATCCAGCTTTTAAGGTTGGAGCTTCCCACTTTTAGTATAATATAATAAGTTTTTTTTTTTAAAAAAAAAAAAAAAAATTAAACTGCCTTCTTTGATCATTGATGAGCAAAAATTACAGCTTTGAGTTTGACATCCCAAACTTTTTACATGATCATTGAGTAGAGACAAAGCCAGTTTGTTTGGCCTTAGTTAGCACCCAAAAAATAGTCTAAGCTACCTAAGCCTATCCTAACTTGACTCCATGAGTCATTTGGATCAAGGAGGATCATATACAACGTTGAGTCAATTCCTCAAATGGTCATTGAACTTGTAGAAAAGTTTTACTAAAGTAATTTTTGATTTTTTTTGGACAATAAGGTCATCAAACTATGCCCATATTTCCAAAAAAGTAAAACATTCCATTTTTGGACATAAAACCCCTAGACTTATTTTTAAATTATATAACCCATTTGAATAGTTTTATTTTATTTTCAAAATGTGAAAAATATTAATTCAAACAAAAATTTTAGAATATTGCAAAATTGTGTCTAAAGTAGAAAATAAAAGGATATAGTTGAATGATAGTAGAATTAAGCACGACACTTAATTATAGATTTTTTAACTGATTATAAATAATTTTTCCTGACATATAAAATTTTAGATTATCAAAAAAAAAATTTACTATTTTTATTTTCTTGGAGATGAACTTTTAATATTTTGATTTTATTTAACTACTACAAATAAGTGGATTAAAATTAATATAAATATTTTATATTTTTAGAAAGCATATATACAGCTAATTGTAAAAATGTTTTCATTTTTACGAAGTAGTTATCCAACATGATTTTTTCTTTGAGAAAATTTATCCAAATATTATACATGCATCTATATAACATCTCATTTGTTTCAATTATGTCCAAGCACTTTCATTCAAGAAATGTTTAACTTCCTGCTTTGAGCAATAGAAAAATATTAAAATAGTTCAAAAGAAGTTAATATAACTAAGAAAATCTTATAGCATACTTAAAGTTTGAATTGTGATATTGTTTTATTCTTATAACTTGAAATAATACTTTGATTTTTTATTATTAAAACATGAAAATATTATTTGAACAAGAATTTCGGAGTACCGAAAAATTGCGCCTAGATAATGAATTTTGTAATTTAAAAATGGGTTAAGGGGATTATCTCCAAAAATGGACTGTTTTACTTTATTGGAAACAAGGGCATAGTTTAATGACTTATTGTCCAAAAAATATCTAAAGTTACTTTAGTAGGACTTTTTTACAAGTTCAATGACCATTTGAGGAATTGACTCAATGCTAGAGGGTGTAACACTTCATACCTTCTAAATAAGACTTATTCATGATTTAGAGACAACAAGTGTTGGATTTGGAATTTTTGCCTTAGATCGGTAAATTGACGTTTTACGCCATTTGTACGGGACGTACTTTGAGGGCGTACCTCATCAAAGAAGATCAGAGGTCACTGAAATTTGACAGTCCAGGTACGGTCAAATTGTACGGACAGTACTTTCCACCGTACAATTTTGTAAGGGACGTACATGTATCACGTATCTCACTTGAGGAAAATTGGAGATTCTGTAAATTGCCACTCGAAGTACGACCACATTGTACGGGCTGTACATTCATGTAGGGGTGAATGTACATGGTGCCCTACTTTTCCCAACGCAACAAAAATTATAAATATGGGACTTCAGTTTTAATCCTATTTTTTCATACTCTCAAGCCCTAGCACGAAGGTTCTTTCCTCCCATCGATACAATACACCAAGGTAAGCCTATTCCAAGTATTCCAAATGAATTATAATGTATATACACGAACTCTAAGTAGAAATATTTTTCAAGAAAACCATCACAAGGATTCAAGATTAAAGCTTTTGGATTTCTTCTCAAGTTCAGACCCTTTCTACAAGTTTTGGAGCGATTAAGGTATGTAAAGTTTCTATCTACATGTGGGAACATCATTGTTCTTCCCCACACACGATTCATCAATGAAAATACGAAGTTCTATAAACCTAGGGTTTCTATTCTAATTCATGATGTCCCTAAGTTACAAGTATCATGCTATACCATGTTTGTATTATAAATTTGTTATTGTGTTCTTGATATTCCATTTTGGTTATTGAGAATCCGTCTGAAATCCATGAATACCCATGTCTTGCATTCCATGGGTTCTTAAATGCAAGTTATGAATTATTATGCTTAATTCCATGAAATTCATGTTTTCATACAAGTTATACTATATATCTATATTCATGATATATTACACTCACGAATCATGTTTACAATCATGTTTATGTAATTCATGGGCTTCTAAGCCAATTATATCCATGCTCATATTTTAAGAGTTGCACAGATTACCGGAAGGTTTATTACCTGAAACTACGTATGCCAGCGTAGGATAAGGATCGCTCCGACCAGTTAGGACGATTAATTCATGCTTACCATTGCGGGTTATTGGATCCATTCATGTCATGTTCATGTCTTGTACCGCGGCAAGGTACAAGATGGCTTAGCCGACGGGCGAGAGATCGGCCACGTGATCACGTGGTGGTTACATGTCGTTAATACGCTCTACTAGGCTCTCCCACTTAAAATATTTTACTCATATATATATATATATATATATATATATATATATATATATATATATATATATATATATATATATATATATATATATATATGTCGATGATGCTCATGTTCATGTTCAAACTTACGGTTTCGAGTTTAGGTTCTTATTATTTTATGTGTCATGTTTATTTCATTCAGTTGCTTTACATACCAGTACAATTCAAATGTACTGATGTCCTCTTTTATTGCCCGGAGGCCTGCATTCCACAATGCGGGTATTGATTTACAAGACGACGTATTAGCTCATTTTGGTGAGCCCCATTCCATTCGGGGTGTTATCTTTTCTTTATTTTCATGTCATTTATGCAGTTAAGGTATGCCGGGAGCATTGTCCCGGTAAACAGTTTAGCAGTCAGACTCATGTCAGAGGTTTCATAAACTAGTCAGTTATGGCATGTCAGATGTTCAGCTGAGTTAGCCTCATTAGCTACATTATTGTATTTCTGCATTCATGATATAATAGTATTTTCAGACTTATGATTATTGAACTCCATGTTTTCACAAGTCATGCATGTTTAAATTATATTCCGCATCAATTCATGTCCCATGTTGACTCAGCAAGCCATGTGGTTCGCTCGGTCACAAACAGCAAGGCACCGAGTGCGGTGTTACGTCTAGGCCATGGTTCGGGGCGTGATAGAGGGTCTCTTAGGTTTGACTTTGAATGAAGGGAAGTTCGATCTGTCCATGTTAATCAGTTCTCTGACTTGTCTTGGGAGGGAAGAGAATGAGTTGAAGACTTGAATTCCTTCGTGACCATGGACCAGAGATACCAACTTATCTGCAGGCATGTTAGCTTTTCTAAAGCAGCGATTGATATTGTACCCATTGTCTTCAATCACCTTCTGTAGAGTTGTAATTCTCCATGGAGGTTTACACTCTCTCTTTATACATTTTGTTATAAGGAGAGAGTCTGTTTCACTCCAAACCATAGAGAAACCATTTCTGGCAACACCAATTCTGACCAAAAAGCTGCAATGTTGCTTGTGCCTTGTCCTAAGTTGATAAAGTAGGATAAAATAAATTTTACTTGAGTGTCTCTGATCAAACCTCCTCCTCCACAGTTTTCTTGTCTGCAGCTTCCATCACTATTAATATTCAGAGTCATTGTTGGCAGGGGCGGCTCAATAAGATCGGTGGCCTAAAGCGCCAACTTTAATGGGAGGCCTTAATTTTCTGCTCAATGTTTTTTTTTTAAAAAAAAAAATTAACCTATAAATTTATTGTAGGTAAAAATTAGGCCTCATCCTCCTTTAACTAGAGATCTTGGGTTCGAGCCTCAAAACAAAACAATCTTGCTAGGGAGTGCTTCCCTCTTTAATTTGCCTTGCGGGTCTCGAAATCGAATTAATCGGAAAATTCAATACAAATACCGAACACTGGATGAAAAAAAAAGGGGCCCTCAAATTGTTGGGGCCTAAAGCCCCCGCTTTGGCTTGGCCCTCTGGCCTTGGTGGTTTGAACCATGATAGTTGTCCTTCGTTGAAAATCAACTTCAAACATTTAATTAGCTTCAAACATTTGGCATAGACCGTTCCAGCTATCACGCCAATTAATCCTCGCTTTGCCAAATTGTTTCTTTGTAATCTGCAACATATTGTACATAATATTAGATTTTGTTCTAAATGTGGATGGCTTTTCAGGCTCTGATGTTCGGCCAAAAATGCATATATTTAGCCATTGTTGTCTCATATTTAATATCTTTAATCGTCATTTGAGTATTAATTATAGTAATTTGTGCTAATATGATATTTTTATTGTGTAGAAATAAAAAATTATCAAGTTTAAGAGGTTTGGAGCAAATTGAGAAGAAAATCGTTGAAATTGAAAAAGAAGCAAAAAGGATTTTAAATAAAATAAAAGGCTGCCACCAAGGTTGAAGACAATTGGAGAAATGTTTGAAAAAACCAAAGTGAATTGAAAGCAAGCAGGTGAATGAGGTGCACATATCGCTGGGCATAAATACCGAAAATCGTAAAATCGGATCGAATCGAACCGAACTTCAAGAAACCGAAATCGAAAGAACCGAATCGAGCTAGTTTGGTTCGGTGTTTGGTGTTCACCTTCAAAAAACCGAAACCGAAGTAACCGAACCAAACTTTGATGAAACCGAACTGAAGAACCGAAATTTATACATTACTCAAAAAAAATTAAAATAGTCCAGACCCATTAAATTTAAGCCCAAAAAAAAACTCAATTTTAATAAGCTCTCTTTTGCTTTTGTATCCCTAATTTTTCACTTCAGTTGAGAAAATCAAATATCTTTAGCAAAGAAAGGTGACTAGGATGTGTCTTTAGGATTAATGTACGTCATTTATGTGTTTTCTTAATTATTCTTACTGTATGTATGTAACACCTAGTAATCCTATCTTGTGGTTATGGTTTTCTATTCTTGTGTATACTGTTTATTTGATTTTGATTTTAATTTGTTAGTTTTATGTTTTGTTGTTTGGAGAATATGAATTAGTGTAAATGGAATCGCTTCTAATATCATGTCAAAAAAAATCAAAATCGAACCGAACCAAACTTCAAAAAACCGAAACCGAAAGAACCGAACCGAACTAGTTTGGTTCGGTGTTCGGTGTCTACCTTCAAAAAATAGAAATCGAAATAGTCAAATCGAAGTTTGATAAAATCGAACCGAAGAATCAAACGCTCACCCCTAGATGCACATATAATTTATGTTACGTGGCATCCAATACCATAAAAAGTTAAAACAAGAAAGAATTGAATCCAAGTTTTGTCTATGTGGCACTATGATTGGCGTGAAATCACTAGGCAGGGCAGTGAGCACGCGCTAATTGTTGCAGAATCTCAATTCCCTGACAGCGTCACTGGAAGCGGTGCGTCCAGCACAGAGCCCGAAATATTTCTCATTTTGTTTTAGATTTAGTTATTTTATCTGGGCTTTTTCCTATACTTATAAATAGTCCATAAGATTGAGTTTTTAGAGAACTTTGAATTTAGAGAGAGCTTGAAGCTGTTGTGAAAGCCAAAATTATAGGGTTTTACTTTCTCTTATCTGTAATACTCGTTTTTACGTTTTTTATTTGAATGATTTGTTGTTTTTCCATCATGTCCATGTGAAGCTAAACTTTTTAGTTCTAGGGTTGTGGCAAAACATGAAAGTTGTAGTTTGACGATGTTGTTATCTATTGATTTCCATCTTTGAGTTGATTATTTATTCTTGATCTTAATTGTTTAATTATTTGACGAAATAGTTGAACACTATCTGTGGTGCGTGAATTGAACTTGAAAAAGTGAATTCACGTATGTAATAAGAATAAATAGAGTTTGTTCGATTAATCGTTTCGCTACTGAGGATAGAAATATACCCTTTATCCCTACTTAGTTGGTTACCGAAATATAAATGTGTTCTTGTTATTTCTGGCGATCATAGAAATATAGATGTAAAGAGTAACATTTACAGGCTTGTGAGTAGTTCAAAAGATTATCATAACGTTAACATAAACCCGTCAGTTAGTAACTTAGGAAATAAAATAGGTAGAATGATTAGACGACTCAACTAGATTGTTAGTGGTCATAGCCTTAGATCTTTCTCTTCTCCGATAAAAATCCGCTCTTTCTTGATTGAAGTTCATTATTTTCTTTCTTTTATTTTTAGTTAGTTTATAAATATAACTTTGGATTTTACTTCTTGTATAGATAATGAGGATGGTTTAATTTAGTAAATAGTTAATTATAAGTCCATATGGGTACAATATCTGGACTTTAAATCCTATATTACTTGTACGACCGCGTATACTTGCGTGTGCGTTTAGGAGCAACAGCCTCATACTTACTGCTACACCTTGCTCTCCATAATTCCTAACATATGATGGGAGAGAGATAGGGGCAGAGCCATGCTAGAATATTTGCTTTTGGACTACAATAACTTTATTTTCTGTCACGATCCAAGCCGATGAGTCATGACGAGTGCCTGACCCCTAATGACCAGACACCCGTAAATTTGCTTAACTATCAAATGACAACCAGGGTGACCCATAGCTAACTCATATCCAACTGTCTATATATATATATATATATATATAGGTGCAAGCCAACTAGGCTGCTATATATGCTGTACACAAAAGAATAGGAGCTAACAAGGCTACATCACACCTAACTGTATACAACTGTCTACAGGCCTCTAAAGAGTGCAAAGCTGTAAAAAGAACGGGACAGGGCCCTGCCATACCCACACATATATATATATATATATATATATATATATATATATATATATATGCATACCAAAACAAACTGCAACTCCGAACCCAGTGGATTGCGCTGGCTATGGCTGAATGGAGATCCTACTGAGCTGGATCGTCTGTCTGTCTATCTGTACCTACGGGCATGAACGCAGCCCCCTGAACAATAGGGGAGTCAGTACGAATAATGTACCGAGTATGCAAGGCACAAAGATAACAAGTACATAGAAGTCGTGAGAGACATCTGAAACATGAAAGCTATTCTCAACATCTGAATGCATCTATAGGTAATATTTGAGAAGGTCTACATAACTTTGTATCACTGGAACTACCTCTAAAGGCGTATGATATGCATGGGTTATAATATAACTGATAGTACTGTGGAACGTACAGATCAATCCATATCTCATATAATCCCGCATCCGGGACAATACCATAAGCCGTCCACTAGTGGTGCTGCCCGGCCATGTAGGCACAGTGTAATCATACATCATCATCCATAAGCCGCCCACCGTAGTGGTGCTGCCCGGCTATATATGCACGGTGTAATCATACATCATCATCTATATGCCGCCCACCGTAGTGGTGCTGCCCGGCCATATAGGCACGGTGTAAGAAAATAGCTGTACATATGTATAAATGCATGAAAGACTCATGGAAAGTATACTCTAGACTACTCTGGTCAATATAAGATCTCTGAAAGCCATAGACATAAAACCTAGGAAATCAAGGATACGCTGAATCATGTACCATCTAAGAGTAGAGTCTTTGGAACTCGCTCGCTTACTTTGTTCGTTCAGACAATAAGGATCATGCCAAAAGAATAAAAGGGACGGTCTTAACATACCTTGTTCACTTTTCAAGCTAGATATGCTATTATCTCGAGCTTGGAAAATCTACACACAAGATCAAGTACCAATTATTAGCCTAGAACATATTCATATACCAATCTTAATCTAGTTTACAACTTTACGCAATTTGGGCAACATCTCCTTTGTAAACTTAATAATCCTTCAACTCCCGATTCAACTCAAACATGAACGACAACATCAACAATAACAATATCGATTCTTACATATCAAAATATAATCAATTCTACTTTAAATCCTCTCTCAAAACAGCCCTTAGTCTCACCTTAACCCTTATTCAACTTACAACCTTCATAACCATATTCCCTTTACTTAAAACTGCTAAAACTCTTAATAATCAACTCATTAATGAAGATAAGAATCATATACATACCTTGAAGGAATAGAATACGAAGAATCAACTCCAACTCAAACATCTAAGCTCCACAACTTCAACGAAACCCTAGGAGCAACCTTCTTCTTTACTAGCTCGAGTTTTACGGGTTCAGATCTTACTAAAACTCCTCCAATATGATGGAATATGTTGGGAGGAAATATTTAAGGGTTTGCTCTGGTTTGGAAGTAAGAAAATGATGAATAAAGTCGTGGGACTAATTATATAAAGATGGATCAAGAAGGTCCCAGCGGGGCGGTTTGACGACCCATCAACATGTCGACGGTCCGTCGACTTGCCCCGTCCTTTTGCTAGCTGAGTTTCAGAGACAGTGGCATGTCGACGGCGTGGATTGACGCCACCGGCGACACGTCGACGGTCCGTCAAAGGGGACTGGTTTCCTGCCAGTTCCCTGAGTCATTCCGGCTCGCGACGATTCGGTTCGTTCAGTTTCTAATCCTACCGTATTGTGAAGAACGCACACTTATTCTTTGGTAAACACGAGGTAAGGCACGTAATATCTCAAAAACTCGGGTGCGGATCTCCATACTAAGGGTATAAACTACCAATAAGCCAAAGATATACTCTCTGAGATATTCTAGGCTAGTTTATGATTATCTTTTTAACTAAATGCAGAGCTAAACATAGCTAAATAATATAATTCGCTTTGACTGCATTGCAACATATTTTACTCTTAGTTAAATTTTTCTCTATTATTTCCTACGTTTCTTTGTTAAAAACCAACAATCGGTATCAGAGCCATTTTCTTGAGGGACCTGTGAGTGAGATGGATTCTGAAAATAGCTTTTCTCAAATAGCTCCTCCTGTCTTTGATGTTGAGAATTACCATCTCTGGCCAGTAAGAACAGAGACTTTCTTGAGGCTTTAGATCTTTGGGAGGCCGTGAAAGAGGATTATGATGTTCTTTCGCTGCCAAATAATCCCATCATGGTCCAGATCAAAAGCCAAAAGGAAAAGAAAATCAGAAAATCAAAGGCGAAATCAACGTTTTTTTGCTGGTGTGTTTGCAACAATTTTCAATAGATTTATGACTCTCAAAACAACAAAAGAAATTTGGGATTATCTGAAGGAAGAATACACAGGAGATCAAATAAAGAATACAAGGCATGAAGGTGTTGAATTTAATAAGGGAGTTCGAATTGAAAAAGATGAAGGAATCTGGGACCGTCAAAGAGTACTCAGACTGGCTTCTTTGCATTGTTAACAAGATAAAGTCGCTTGGTACTAAATGTAAATCAAGAATTGTTGAAAAAAATTCTTGTTACGATGCTTGAAAGATACGAAGTATCCTTAACTACCTTGGAAAACACAAAAGATCTGTCTAAGATTACCTTGGTAGAATTACTAAATAGATTGTAGGCATAAGAGCAAAGGAGGCTTAGGAGGCAAGATGGTATGGCTGAAGGAGCCTTGATAGCCAACCGACTCAAAGCAAGGGTGATAATTCAAAGAAAAGTTACTCACCTTGTTAGCATTGTGGCAAAAAAGGTCATCCTCCATTTAAATGTTGGAAGAGGCCTGATGCACAATGCAAGATCTGCAACCAACTTGGTCATGAAGCAATGATTTGCAAAAACAAATCTCCAAAATACGAAGCAGATGCCCAAGTTGCTAATGAAGAAGAAGAAGACCACTTGTTTGTGGCAACATATTTTCAATCAAGAAATCTAATTTTTAGATGATTGACAATAGTTGTAGAAATCTCATGACATATGACAATTTTTTTTTAAAAAAGTTTATGTCTATGGAAAACAAAAAGTCAAAAACGTGAATGATGACTATATTCCCGCAAAAGGAAAAGGGACTGTTGCAATCAAAACAGGTTCAGGTACAAAAATAATTTTAGAAGTTCTTTACGTGCCTGATATTGATCCAAAATCTGTTAAGTGTTGGCAAGCTAGTGGAAAACGGATTTAAATTGTTATTCGAAGACAATTACTGTTGAATCTTTGATGCCACTAAACAGGAAATTTTACGAGTTAAAATAAGAGGTAAAAACTTCTCATTTAATCTAACAGAAGATGAACACATGCCAGAATTTGTTGATAATCAAGAGCTGCAACTTGGAGATATGGATCGAGCTAACTGCAAGACCAAAGATGAATTGATAGATTTGTTCACGAAGTCAATTCCAGCCAAGTCTAGAATTTGCAGTTCCAAAACCAAGGAGGAGTGTTGGAATATTTGCTTTTGGACTGCAGTAACTCTGTTTTACTGCGTTTGAATAACTTTGTTTAATTGTTAGTTATTAGTTAGTTAGAAATATATTCTGCAAAGATATTCTGGGCTAGGTTAGTTAGTTAAAGATATACTCTGCAGAGATATTCTAAGCTAGTTTATGATTATCTTTTTTTCAAGTTTTTCCTTATAAATGCGAGCAAAACATAGGCCGAATAATATAATTCTCTTTGTGCTACATTATATTTTTCTCTCGGTTTTTTTTTTTTGTCATTTCCTACGTTTCTTTGTTAAAAACCAACAAGCCAGGTAATGGCTAGGAGGTTCACCTGAACCCACTTCGGCGAAAATGACCCTGTATATACAAGTTTTTTATTTTTATTTTATATATATATATATATATATATATAGTAGATGTTGAACCCCTTAGCTTCTTCGTTTGTTTACTACTTTATAATTTTGAACCCTTTAATGAAAATCGCGGCGAAGCCACTGGTCATGAGAGCTTTGGATATGAAAGCAGTAATGGGATTTCGGTCCATGGTTCCCACATTAGCATCAAATTTTTGGGGGTTATGTTTTCCCT